>NW_009620337.1:65750-83161 GCF_000690535.1 Cariama cristata
TTTGATTCTGTGCTCAGACATTAAACCTAACTTTTACTTGGCAACTATTTTGTTCTTCCAGGTGTAATGCTCCTCCTCTGGTCTAATGCTGCACATGATTTGCAGGGGGGACTCGTGGTTTCACTTCCTCAGGGTTAGATGCAATCCTTGAGTATCTTCTAGATTTCACTTGCTAATTGGTCTGTTGGGTTTCTTCTTTCTTATAGGCCATCTCATGTTGCAAATATTTTGTGCAAAGAACACTCTTTTAAGGAAACAAAATCTTAAAAATCTTAGAAAATGTTGCCATTAAGATTCATCAAATCCCTCAAATGTGACCAACCGTGCACAAACTTGATTCAAATACAGTTTTATGGGTGCATATTTATTTCTTATGCCAGTGCAGAATGAGCAAGCTTTGCACCTGAAATGGCAGTTACGGAGCCAGTAGGGGTTACTTCCTGTTCTGGTTTTCAAGGCAGCATCAGCCACTGCAATTTGAAAGGATATTAACTGACCAGGAGAAAAGTAACCAAAAGAGCAGCATTCCAACAAGCTCCTCTCAGAAACTGTAACTTACATGCAAGTTGTGACTTAAATATATGTCGGGTTTTTGTTCACATTGTAAAACATCTGTTCACAGCGAGTATAAGAAGGTTTACATTTTTCTTCCCAGTGTGCTGATAGGAAACTGAAGATGGTTGCAAGCAGTTGGTTTACCACCTACTGGCACCTTGATGGAAATTTATTCTTTCACTTTCCAATCAAAGTGATCACAAGCTATCAAACTCCATTTGCCAGAATGAGATCTCAGAGAAGGTGGACAAAGGTTTACCCCCGATGAGCAGCAGCACATTGGTATTGCTGCTAACTTCATCCACTGCGGTCACGTGCTGACAGTCGGTTCCCTTCTCTTCTCCCACCACCTGAGCAGCAGCAAAAGTCTCTCTTTCTGAAGAGACAAACAAATGGAGAGACTTGTCCTTCAACAAAACAGTTGTTGCCCTGTTTGGGTTTAGTTCTGCCTCTGAAGTGGCTTGAAAAGCACAAAAGCCCCCTGGCTCCAGAGGCAAGCTAAAGGTTTTCATTTCAATGGCATTGCTTTCCTCGTTGCTGAACGCTCGGTATGGGGGCTGTTGACGGAAGTAGCTGCAAAAGCGAGTGTGCTTCGGGACGGTCACCGGCTGGTGATGGTCCTTCTGCTTACTTTTCCAACGGCTGGGGAATGTATTAGTGAAATCTGAGGTAGTTTGGAAACCAACACCAATTCCTAAGATGCAGTGATACATTTTAGGAGAGAAGTTTGCCTTTGTAGTACTACTAAGCTTCTTCCATGTCTGCGTATGGAAATGATACTTCCAGAGGTCATCGTTAGGACTGGAATTTGAAATCCCTCCACCAAAAATCAGCATAGAGTCTTTGAAGACTATTGAAGCGTGACCTACCACTGGAGGAGGTCCTTGGCTAAATGTAAGAGAAACCAGCAGTTAAGGGGAAACTGACAAGAAACTGATTTTAGCCTCTGTTTTTCTTTTGACTCAAAAGAATGGCTGCTAAACAGCTGCACTGGGACATCAAATTGACACTGCTGACAGCTGCATCAACACGTTGCCAATAGCTCTTCCAAGCAATGCCAGCCAGAGCCCTGGGGATGGCAGCAGAACTACGTCTTGATCCAAGCTATTCCTACCATCACCAAAAGGGCAACATGTCCCTCTCTGCCTGCATGCAGCATCAAATGGTAAGATTAATTCTGTCTTTCTAGTGTTAATTTAGCATAACAAATAGTATAGTTTACCTCGTTCTGATGTTGGACCAGCTGCTGCTTACAAAGTCCCACTTCCATAAGTCCTTCTGTTCACTCAGCCCCATCAGTCCTCCGAAGAGGTACATGCCTGTATGATAAACCACTGCTGAATGGCCATGCCGAGGTCCTGGGCCAGTGTTGTGAGATGGGGTGGAAACACACAACCATTTTCTTGTATCTTGAAAACAAAATATTAATTTATAGTTGTACCGAATTTACACTAGTATTTGAGAAGGGATTCATTTCAAGAACAAAATAACTGGTTTGTTGGAGGATAAGGGTTTCTGCTCTAAGCTTATTGTAATACAAGTCAACAGCTTAAATTCTGACACTGAAAAAGTGTATTTAAGAAATCAGTTTTGAAATAAACTTTTAATGAAAATGTCAGATGCCGTATGACAGATGCCATGGAAATTTTATTTACAGAGCAGTTTTTCCTTTGGCTTTGTTAATGAATTAACTCTGACACAGAAAGATAATTTTATGGCTGTAAGAGGGGAAAAATCAGTCAACAAAAACTTTCCTTCATTAACATCTGTGCGTATTGTCCCTGTGAGGGAATGCGGGATGAGATAACCCCATCATTCATTTCAAAATAGCGACTGAATGGCCACCAAATAACAAAAGTTATCCATTTAGGAAGTCTCTGGGAATCATCTGGTTTGCAACCACCAGATTAGTGATGAATATGCTAACGAAACCATCTCCTGTCAGGTTTGGCTCCCCATGGTCAGTTCTAGATTTGAGATTCAAAAGACAGCATTGATAAGCTGAAGTCAGGGTCTCTGCTGCATCTGAAAGTTTTTGGTAATCCTTGAAGAATTTAGTGAATAGCGAACAAAACATTCTCCCTGTTTTTCAGCTCTAAAACCAGCAAATGCTGCAAAACTTCTTCCAGTATAATACAGTCTAATTCATTTCAACTGGGTGTTAATTTAATTGATGGAATTCATAATTAAATGCTGCCAAATAGAAGCCGAAACTAACTTACAACATTTCTACTGATAAGAATTTTCTTAACAGAGCAAGCCATGTTTTTCTGCAGCAGTCATCGTTTTACACTGGATCAAAACCTTACTATGCTTTTTAACTTACCAAAATGAAAAGTCCAAAACTCCTGTGAAATGCCTCTGATGCCAAAGTATCCCCCATAGATGCACATGCTGGAGTGGTACACTACTGCACTGTGACCTTTTCTGTTAGTTGGTGTCGAGCTCTAAAACAGTTTAATAATATGACAAAAAACTGTTAACAGATCAAGTTGTATCAGTAGCAGTGTCTTTCTTGAGAATATTCCCAAGTAATGAAAACCATGGCTTTGGGTTGTGCTAAACTTCTTTGAAAACACAGAAGAAATCCACCACTGAAGACTTGTATGGATGCAAATATAAACCATTCTCAAATCTAAGCAACCATCCTTTTTTAAGTCCACCCCAATATCATGCGCCTACAGCCTCCCCCTCTCTGCACTCCCATCGTAGTACTGCTTTCACTACTGCTAGGCATAGTTTCAGGACGTGTTGTAAGTACATCGGGCAACAGTACTGCTTTCACAACTACTGCTAGGCATAGCTTCAGGACGTGTTGTAAGTACATCGGGCAACTCTGAGGAATACCCTTTCCACCATCAAGCATAGCCTTTCCTCACTGATGAAGCTTTAGTCCCAAGAGTATCTCTCTCGCTTTGCTTGGTGTGGCTTTGCCCCACCACAAGTCCCAGGCTATGCCCAGACCCTCAGAAGGAAACCAGGTGGTTCCCACTGTGTCTGCAGCAGTTTTCAGCGCTGCTGAGACTTGTGGACCCAAACCTGGGGAGGTCCAGCTAAAGCCGAAACAAAATATAAGACAAGTGTTTGGTTTTGTTCTTCTGTTCTTTCTTGGTTGTTTCTTCTCAAACAGTCCTTTTTTTTTGGGGGGGTGGGGGGAAGCCATGTTCTCTGTATTTAGTTTAGGATAATTACAAGAAACCATTTATATGTAAGAAGGAGTTGATACATAATTCCATCATATTTGTTGTACATAAATAAAATTTCAGCAACCATATAATACCTTTTTTTTTCCACCACAAATGACTCTGCAGTCCCAAACTTTCTCTTGACTCTTCCACCAAACACAGGTAACCACAGTAGTAATTGTGTCACATCTTAACAAATTTTTTGTGCAATTTCATAGTGTAGTAACATTGTGAGGATGAAGTTTCAATAGCAAAAAAATGAGTCATTCTTTACATGTGTCATGTAAGACCAAGATATAAATGCTTCCACTGAGGTTTCATTCAGAAGTGGTGGTAACTTGGTGAGTCCACATAATCAGACTGAAGAAAAGAAAAACGCTTCAGCACTTCACATTTCAAAATTTGTTAGTGTGACTGCCAATCTGTTTTCACAACCCTACTTTTAAAAGCACAGACTTCATGTATGGTTGCAATATTCCATTTAAAGTTAGTTTTCTTGATAAGAATTTCAGAAAAACAGAAGCAGTAGTAGAGGAGAGGACTTAACTTCTTATATAGGACTTAAAATTTAAAAGCAGTATTTTTAAACACTGTTTTAAAGAAGGAAAAAGCCTTAGTTATTGAAAGTGCAAAGAAATAAGGTATAGCCACATGTCTCTGAAGAGATGAGATTGGAACTGTTTGGGGGAACATATTTCAAAGCAATCTGTTTAATCAACAAAGCAACAGGCATTTGATTCACACATTCACCACTTCCTGGCTCCTTACCTCAGTCTCTGCTGGTACGTTACGGCACTCTGTCCATCTTGCAGAATCTAGGGGATTGTTTTAATAAAGCGCAGTTTATATCCCAGACCACAAGAGGACACTCCTCCAACATTAATTTTTCAAATTACAGATCTAATTTTCAAGTAAGTCTCATCCTGGTGTTTTCTGCTGACAAGGATGAAGAAATCTGCTTCCCACTAAGACAGTGGTACCAAGAGACTTACATGAGATATAGTTTAAGTATTTTTCCTTTATCCTTACCTGATACTCAGTCATGGAGATACCATACTGTATTTTCTGTTTCCTAAGGCTAAATTTCACAATGCAGAAATAATCTGTGATTTTCAGCATTTTCTGAACTTGCAGAATCCCCAGATTTACCGATGGATGTATGGATCCTTCATCTTATTATGTAAACCTTATGACAACAGCCTTATTTTTCTTGTTTCTTTTCACAGATGCCTTAAAAGTAGTCCTCAGATAACAGTCAGAAATCACTGACCTATGATCACCATGAAGGAGAGGAAATATCAGATACCCAGCACCAGAGGTACAATGAGAAGCCAGTGCAAGCTTACATTACTGAAAGCTATACTTGCCAGGAAAGATTTTAAATAATGACCATGAAAAAAACAGACACGCAACAAATTTTGAGTAACTCATTCCCCATTTTCACTGGTAAGTATTGTGAGTAGTACAATGCTTTCTCCTATGAAATGTATTCTATCTGAGGATCTCTGTTCTTTCAGCAGGTGTTTCAGACAAATGGTGGAAAAAAAAGGATTAAAAAAACCCCATTGACTTAAGGTTACATAGTGAAGTAGCAAAAGAAGCCAGGAAACTTAAATCTTGGTCCCGCCACAAGATTTACTAGCTCAAAAAGAAATCTCTCTCTCTCCCTCGACATCAAAATAATCAGCCATTACTATATACAATATTTCCAAAGGGAGAATATATAGTGTGTGACATTGCCATTAAATTCAAATGTTGCACTGCTTTTATTAAACACACACTTAAGAGATCTCAAATTTTTGTTCTTAGGAAAAATAAACCCTGTGTTATGAAATGCTGATGTTAATTTCCCACCTTATTTAATACTTTTTTTTTCCTGTTCCATCGTTGCTATTGTCAGCTTGTGTATTTTTTCAGTAAAAATACAAAATGAGATATACTTTACTGATCTATTTCTTTCCACAATAAAACAAAGAGCTTGGTTTTAAAAATTTATGTAACATAAGGAAAAGCCTTTAAATATTATATGTAATAATTATTGATGTTATGATCAAATAGTAAACTTCGGAGGGAGGCAGGGAGGAACGGAAATTCTGAGACCTTAAAATACATAAAAGTTTTTTTTTAATTAAAAAAAAAATTAAAGAGCTGACTGTTTGATAGCTTAACAGCCTAATTTTAGGAGGAAAATATGTACGCAGTTTTACACACATTATTTCTTGTAAAGCCTAGGGAAGGCTATGTTACAAGCAGCAGAAAACAGTTTGGTTCTTACTATTTATTAGCACCTACGGACTTGGAATGTCCCATGGAAAAGACTGGCTATTGTATATCATACCAATGTCATATATCCAGAGAGGAGTTTTTGCTTGCGTGAAAGCAGAATCCACCATCCCACCAAAAATATACAGTGTACCCTGCGAAACGCAAAAATATTTGTCACTTATAGGAAGGCATGTAGTATAAAAATAATTTTTTAAAAAATTCTTAAATGAAAAGGCTGCCATTACCAAAACGTAATTAATAATACATAATTGATCTATTAACAATTCAAGAGGTAATCACAAAAAGCCACCAACTTTAATCGTGCCTTTCTCCTCTCCCAGTAGGAAACCCCAATGAACGTTCTGCTATTTTAACGGGGACAGCATTCCAGAACCACTCACTTCCTCATCCATCTGGGACGGCTTGAGGGGTGCAGATCTGCAGCTCTCAGAGGCATTGCTCAGGTAACGTTAGATTATGCATGTTCATAGAAATATTTCATTGCATCGCAGCTCCTGATATCCTAAATTCTGTTTTCCCCTCACAGGCAAAGCTGTAATTCTTACTTGCCTTCACTCCCCCGTCCCTCTTCTATGCAACTTCTTAAGTGAATGTTTTTATGCTGTAGCTTATCATGCAAATGAATTCAGAGCAACTGTTACAACTAAGTCAAAGAATGTGCTGCCAAGGTCTGGATTTTGTATTACTATTATACACTGAGCATTGACTGAGGAAATCAGGGAGCTGCACGCTGCTGCAAAGCTAAACTTCCCGTCGCCTTATTCAGAAAGATTCCAAAACATTGGTACAGCTACATCCAGAATTGCACTGACATAAAAGTATTTTCTGGGTATAGTATTTCAGTACATAATAATCTATGGCATTTTATTTTATTGTATAATAGGGAATAAAATGTCAGGATATGGACAATATAAATCTTGGTCTACTACCTTATAAGCCACCATTGAATGTTCTTCCAGTTCTTCTGGACCATCTCCTGAGCAATCCAGCATTTCCCATTCATTCTTCACTATAGACCAAAGCTGAAGTTAAGACAGCGGTGCACTCAACACAAACATTAGGGCAAAGGTGAAAAGATCGGCTTTGAAATTGGCTGCACTGCCAGTCAGTGGGGGAAAATGAAGTGTTTTGTCATCTTTCTCTGTTAGTTCAGAAGACTGAGGCACTTTCCCCAGAATTAAATATGTGCATTTTTCTATTTAGCAAACTTAAATGTAATAGAAATTTATCTTGTTACTGCTTTTATTTTAATGCTCTGCTGTTACCTACGTCAAAACTCAACTACTGCATGAGCATGAACCTCAGCACAATTCTGTGTTTTATTCCAGTCACAACAATTGAACAGGGGACATCATACCTTAAGTCAAAAAATACAAAGGGACATATTTGATAGTGCATTATTAATACAATCCTACAAGGTATTGTATTCATGTGTTCACTTTGTGCACTTTTACATGCATAAACTATTCTCATGTTGAAGAGTCAATAAAGCTATGTCTTTGATATCCCTTGCTAGAATTAGGGTATTTTAAATGACTCAGTATTTCTCGTTGAGGAAAAAAAAAAAAAGGAACTGAACTGAAATCTAAACTTTGTGGGGCACCTCCAACAGGAACAAACACAGACCACTTGCCCAATGAACAAAATGCAGTTTATCCATTATTTTGCTGGAGAGACTTTAAACAAGGATAATCTGTTAACTACAGAGTATCCCAAATTTCATGATGACTGGATGTAGAGTCTCTTTAATCCTGACATACAAGTGAAGGAGCAAACTTACCTATGTTGTATCGCCAAAAATCTCTAAGACTGGTGGTGTTCCGCCCTCCATAGAGATAAACAAATCCTCTGCAAATAATGCAAGCATGTTTATATCGATCACAGGGAGAGGGCTTCTTTTGGGGTGCAGATTTCCAGTCACAGTGTGCAGGTTTTCCTTTCATGCTGACAACTGGGATCTTAGCCAAGTATCAACTTGCAAAGGACAGCCATGTCGGGGAGGGTCCCAAAACATCAGGGATGGGGCTTAACCCGTGCTTGGTCTGTAAAAAGACAAAAAAATAGTTTCAGATTAAAAAAGAAAAAAAGGAAAAAAAAAAGATACAAAAAAAGAAAAGTCTTTGCCTTACAATAAAAAGTTACAGTGTTTTTTTTCTCATTCTCATCAAAAGCAACCTGACAATTTTGGCCATCTGTGATAACAGACTAACTTAAGCAAAGCATTTAAAATGCTGACTCAGAGTCTTATACCAGCAAGACTGGGACAGGAACATTCCTGGAGCTGAAAGTTTTCCAAAGAATGTCGACAAGCTGGAGCAATAAACTTACAATACCCTATACTTGCAATACGGTAGAAACCAATGCTCGGTCTTTTTTTTGCTACTAAAAAGTACTTAAAACAAACCTGTACTTAAAACAAAATTCAGAAAGAGTGAATATTACAGATGAAAGTAATGCGTTAGCAGTTGTCCAGATTTTATTTAGACTTTCATCTGTAAACCAGCTGAAATTAGGATGCATCTCAAGAAAATGACACTATTCCTTCACTGGCCACAAGATGTCACTGTGTGCTGCGAAGACAGAAGTACCACGGACAGCATTCCTCTATCGATCCTCTTTGAAATCCATCATGGCCACTGTTTTGAAGTAGATTATTGGGGGCGGGGGGGGGAATATGATAAAATCAACATTAGGCCAAATTCTGGGATTTGTGATGGTAACGTGTCTGAGGTGACACATGTCACCAACTGAGGTGACAAAGTCTCCCAATTCCATGACTATTTCAGTGAAAGCCAGATTCCAGCATTATTGAGGACCTAGGGTGGAAATTGAGAGGTAACAATCTGTCGGTATGGACACACCGGTAACTGTTAAGTACTGCAAAGTAATGCCTGTTCTTCCACAGTTACCGTGGAAGTGACTTTTACAAAGCCTGGGCATTTCATATCACCAGCAGCGGTGTAGGCAGGCACTGGGGTCATTCATCACGTTCCAGCTTCGTGCATCGGGGTGTCCAGCCTGTGTGTGCCAAGTGCATTTTTCAAAGTAGCCACTGTGCTACTCAAAGGCTATCTTCTTTGAAGAGATGCCTTAGATTAAAAGTTTTGGTTTCCCAGGTTAATTCACAAGGATGCTGCATAAAAGCAGCAATGCTGCTGTCAGACCGGGAACTACTTCCAGGTAAAGTCTGAAATGTAAAGTCTGAAATGCATATGGTAATTTAAACTTTTTTTAGGCCAGAACAGATACTTAGAAACACTGCGAAGATCAGGTTAGGTTAAACGAAGCCCTCTTCTTCAGATCTACATGCAGGTAATTTTATTCTATGCATTGCCACAGTACAACTTAAGACATGTGAACTGTGCTTTAAAGTTCATTGTGTAAAACTATATTTAGCCATATATATGCCAGTGAAGGCCAACATAAGCACTGTTCACCCTCTGCATATGTGATTACAGGATAAGGAAGTAGGTACAGAGACTACAAAGTACCTACATCTCCATCAAAAGTTGCCATGTTATAAAAAGGAAAGAGCAATGTTCTCTTGGATTCAATGATGAATGAGAAGTTAAATACAAAAGAAAAAAAATACTTTAAAAATTTCTGTAAAACCAGTGTGTATGTCTGTGAACACGCTGAGTAACAGTGGCCAGCTACATAACCCTTTATTTATTTTTCTATATACTTCTATAATAAGCCTTCCTTTTTATTTTTCTCTCAGAATCCTGCATGTCTTCCGTTTCACTGCTGCAGTGGAAGCAACATTTTTGTTTCACAGAGTTTTCAGTACTCTGCCTCAATGCCAACATCCTTTGTTTGGAGAGGTTTATATATCAAGCAGCACAAATGTAAACCCCCTTCTTCAAATGTTTTCTCCTGTGTTCAAGGATTCCCTTGTTTTCGAAAGCCTGGATTTGTCCCAGCAAATTCACGAGCTATCCTTCCCTCCACCCATGAACAACGAGGCTCCTCGTTGTCCCTTCACGCCATCTTCTTGCTCAAGGCTCTAGCAGATGAGCCCTGGCAGATCAGCTGCAACGTGACTGCTCCGGTTTGCTGTTCTACCAGGTGTAGAAGCCAGGTGTGTATCCAAAACTGAGTCACTCCGGTTCACAGCCTGCTGCACTGTGTATGGTGGCCATTCCCACATGGCGCCTGCCGTAGGAAGTACCTGTCAGCAAAGTGCCAATGTAAAATTGGGGAGGAAAGAAGGCCTTTACACCTTAAATTACCATTTAAGCAGGTAGACTATCTGGTGTGATCTGGAGATGCTGATACTCTGGAGCTTAGTCTGCAGAGGTAGCTCAAGTGTAGATGTCTTCAAGCACTCGCTGCATGCTGCTTCAAAAGCTAGCTACAGGGCAGAACAGCAGTAGCCTCCTATACTGGTAGAAAATGAACACTGGTACCTACTCAACTCCCTCTTTAACATCAGATTGACTCCAT
This sequence comes from Cariama cristata, assembly GCF_000690535.1. Lineage (NCBI taxonomy): Eukaryota > Metazoa > Chordata > Aves > Cariamiformes > Cariamidae > Cariama > Cariama cristata. The sequence continues at coordinate 76,223 of NW_009620337.1, forward strand.
CAAGCTTGTGCTGAGCTGGTGACAGAAAGACCAACCGACCTAGGCCAGTACCACGCATGGTATAAAGTGCTTTTAGTAGCATGTGTATTATCCCAGGTCCTTGTATTTTCTGTATTATCACCACTGCTACTGTCCTAAAAGTCCCAAGTGAACTGTAGCTCAGTATTTCTCCAGTATTACTGACCTCCCTCTCTGTTAAACGTATAGAAAGTGAGGACACAGCCTTTATGAAATATGAACAGCGTAACTGTTACTTTGATTCCTGAAATCAAAATAGACACAATGAGACAACACGCTACAGTGAGATGCTTCAGATACTAAATATTCTATTTGCAAAAGGTGTTAAGTCTATATTTTCACTGTATCTGAAATTTGTATTTATCACTATTTATTCCCAAAGGAAGTGAGCCCAGGAAGTGTTTACAAGAGGAATCCTTACTGCATCCCACTCTTCAGGTACTTACAGAGAAGTCCAGGGGAAGTTGCACATAATTTAAAAAAACCCAAAGATTACAGTAAACTAAGCTACAGAAGATACAGTCATACTTCATATATATATTTCATATTAAGACAAAATGCATGAATCTAATTTAATTTATGATCCAATTTATCTTTAAAATTTACCATTTCTAAGACTGGAATATATTCAGTAACAAAAACATGCTAGAGAATCTCTTGCAGCATATTCTGGCAAGACTAGCTATTCAAAGTGTGTTAATCTTTTTTATGCAAGCCAGTATTGTAAGCTATTACTATAGAAAACTGAAGTATGCTTTGTATGTTTTCTCTGAAAAAATACAAGTTTGGCAGCATTTACAAATGTGTTTATTTCTCTTTTCCAGGGGAATTAGCAGCTATGAAGTAGTGACGCATTATAGGTATGTAAGTTCATAATACTTTATGGCATGCCGTTGAAAAGGGAAAAGCAGCTGAAGTAATGAAATGTGGATTCTCTCCCCTAACTCTGCGAAGCTTCTGTGTAACCAGAACCAATTCATTTATTTACTTCCACAGCTAAACGGGGACAAAGACACCTCCTCCTTAGTAAAACACTTCAAATTTGCTGATGCTGTGCTGTGTGAGAGTGCCAAGGTATTACTACTGTTGATATAATTTAATGTGAAAAAGTTGATAGGTCTCTGCTATTAATACTTTACAAAGGTAAAATAGGCTTGTCCCCTTGAATTTTGGTTTGTGTTTTTTTTTTTTCCCCAGCTATAAAACTGGTTATTCCTCATTCTACATATTTGTTATTCTTCCTACAAATCTTGCTTCCTGTTATACAAACATTCAGAGATGACAGCCCTGATTTCATATAGATTAGCAACAAAATCCTGTCCACTTGTTTATCTACCACAGCTGAACTCTGTGTAAGGCAGGCGAGCAGGATGGGATAACAAAAGGCCAATCTGGGATTAACTGAATGGGTGTCTCCTCCCAGTCACACCTTCTGAACATCAACTGACCCTTGTGAATCTCAGCGTAAAGCATTCTTGGAAGCAGACCTACAATCACTCAAACAGATCAGTGAACAAACTGCTTCATTTCAGAGCTGGGAAAAAAACCCACTGTTCAAAGTTGAATCTTGCCTTTCATCACTGGTATTTTAAATTACAAACTTGACTCCTGGACTGCCTTTCTATAGAACCACACTCACCAAAGGGCATCTACTGTCTACCTTAACAGTCCCGTTTCCAAAGAAAAACTGCTACTCTCCCGAGAACAATGTCACCAAGCAATATCCTCTATGTCATGCAACACTGACCGCAGCTTTAACTTGGTATAAGCAAGATCAATTATCCAATAGGAAGCTCTAACTTCAGCAGAATTTAAAAAAAAAAAATACCCCAAAAGACAACTCAGAACATTTTTATCCAACTTTTTTTTTTCCCGAAACAGCTGTAGCACACAAAAAAATGGCTGCTGCTCTCCAAACTCTTCTGCCATTTCATTCTAAAAATAGTTCCTGTGCAATCAATCCCAATTGTTAAAGGGCTGGAGGAGCTGTGAGACAAGGACCTAAAGAGCTGCAATTAGTATGGTAACTATAGCACAGAGTGCTTATCAATTAATGGCGCCGCACTACTGTTTCATAATACAAATAATTCAGGAAATGTAGAAAGACAGGAATTACTTCAGGAAATGTAGTTTATATGTTCCTTATATAATTATTTATATTTCTATTAGATGTGGTTTCTCAGACAAATCATTTATTTATTTAAAGTATTACTTAAATACATCTTCATTAAAGCTTTTTTCTACCTCGGTCCCCTGATTAGTTTCCATCTGTTTTCAGTATACTCAGAAAAGTTTAAGATTTAAAAGGATGGAGCCTTTTGAAATATAATGATATAAGAAACCACTCATACTGGGGGGAAAAAAGTATGAAATCTTATTTTTTTTGTTTCCTTTTTTTTTGTTAATGACACGGTTTTCTGAACTCAACCCTTGAACCTTTCTGTGCGAACACTGTATTTTCTTATTAGGCAACTTGATGTTTTACTGCTCTTCAAAAATAGTAACAGATCTTCCCAATTCTACTTATCTTAGAAACCTTTGCTTTAGTGCTAGTTTTATTGTAATGCTTGTTCTAGTGCGACTGCCTGCATGAATAAGGAGGAAACTGTGACTTAAGACTTGCAAGGCAGTTACAAAGTTTTAAAAACAAACCCACTTTGTTTAGAATAGTTTAGCAGGCAGGGCTTTTTTTCAGTATATTGCATTTACTTGCAATGCTTTACTATGTGTGATAAATTTTAGTGTCCTCAGGTTTGCTATTTTATTATTTCCTAAATTCAAGTTATTATGAACTGTTTCTGGGGTGGGTTTTTTGGTTTCATTTTGGTTTTGCTTCTTTTTTTTTTCCAAAATAGAGGAACTAATTTTCAGAGATGCTCAGCTTCAGAATTTCAACCTGAAAGTCCAGAATGGCTCTAGGAATAAAGGGTTCCTATAATATTTCTGTATTATTAGAATTCTAAATTGAAATGGGGTCTTTGCTTTGCTGTGTGTTGTAAAACATGCAGTTACTACATGACTGAGCTTACAACTGAAGTAGTCAAGACAAAAGGCAGGAGATGGAAAACAGCATTTCTTCTTACAGGGGAAGCTGAAGGACAGAAAGGGGATTTGTAAAATGGCAAATCAAAGCAGGGGACAGCTCCATCCCAATTTCAGGGTTCAGAAAAATGACAGATACTTTCAAGTAAAACAGTAACACCCCTGTTGTCTTTATAAACTTAAGGCGGATATACTGAAAATTTACAGAAAATCTGAAAGGCTTTTAGGTTGAATAGCTCCTATTTGAATTTTAACATGTTTAGGGCAGTATTATTTAACATTATCACCGTTATATTTCAGTGCTTCAGAATGCTTTTTGTAGTGAAGAGGTATTTCAAAGGAGATAACTCTTCTAAAACAATCATGTATAATTAGTTTCTATACTGTATAACCTATTTATGTAACTACTACTTCTGGAGTGTGCAGTCCTAGACCACTGAAGGCATTGGCACTTTTACTGCAAAACAGATGAGAGCATCATGGATCTCTCCTTGTGAACAGCTGCCTGCCTGTTTCTGGAGCTCTGCAGGTAAGGTATTGTGTTTCTTTAATTCAGACCACGTTAATATTAAATTTCAAAATTTCAGAATAAATTTATATGTTGGTATATAATTCCAAAATAAACTTTTGCAATTTGACATTATTAATATATTCTCTTTTGGTTTTATTCTAGAACCTTTCACCCAGAAAAGAAATCCTTTACGTTTATTACTGTGTAGGACTGGTCCGTCTCTATTACAAAGTGAGTTCTTAGGTAGCAATAAATAGAAGAATTTAATAAAGAAAGTAATATAAATATATCTAGTTGTATTTTCTATGTGCTAGGTATATTTCTCATTTTTAAGTAAACAAATACAACTTGGTTTGGAGTAATACAGTAAATATTTAATCTGCTTCCCAAATATAGTGGAGGGGGTGGTATCTAGAAAAAAGAAATTCAGTACTTAAAAGTATTTCTGGGATTGTTACATTTTTATATACACCTGTAGTATATGAATCAGGAAATTACCTTTGCCACTGTATTGAAGTAAGTTTTATGGTACAGACAAAAAATAAATACATCTATACTACCTTACTTTCATGGCTTATTTTCCTTAGTAAATTAAAATTTTAGTTGTTGGGTTTTGTTTGGGGTTTTTGTTTTTTTAAGATTGGGGCTCTTTTATAAACAAAAATTAGAATATATTGTCTTGAGTAGTAAGATCTCCCCAGTAATCTGTTAATTATGATTTCCAGCACTGCAATTAATCATTGACAATTTTGAATGAAGTTTCTAAGAGTCTCCCAAAATACACATCTGTAGGTGGCGTAAGTACAGCATGTTATGGACACACAAATCCAGTGCACCAGCCATGCCTGATCAAAAATTTATGCTGATAATCCATGTGTGTATGGGTTTTATTTATTTTTGGTCCTTAGTAGAATATTCACTTCAGAAATCTAATCTGCTTTTCAAATCTTATTTAGGGTCTTCTTGGTGACTCCATCCATAGGCATGTCAAGAGCTCAGTCTCTCTTATGGTCTTACCATGTAACTGGAATAGATGCCCTGACTGTAAAGTGTCACTGCAGCAAGATGGCTCTTCAGATGTTAGCTGGGACAAACAGGTAATTTTTCATGTTCTAGATATGGCAGAGGGAGGAAACACAGTTCCTGTTCCTCACACTTTAAGATAAAAGAAATGAGAAACTCCCACCATGTTCACAGGGCAGTCTAAGATGTATTTGGCCTTTTACCCTTTCCTTGGAAGTAATTTGTACTGTCGCCAGAGGAAACAGGTCATTTCAATACATGGGTCATCACACCTTCCCCCTGGAAATAGCAGTTTTCAGTGTTCCTAGAAGGCATCATTTGGGGATTTCACAAAAGCTTACTAGTTGGATTCTTTCAAGATACAGCAGGTAGATGTTCTGGAGATTCAATGTAGTAAATCTGTACTTAGGTGTGACTCAATGCATCTTCTTGACAGCTCATGACCTGCTGCTGAAGCAACTTCAAAATACTTTATTTCCTAAGGGAGACTCTACTCATGCTAATTCACAAAATTTTCTAGGTTGAGAAGAAAGACTCTGGTTGACAAAGGAGTTGGTGGCTGCCCAGTCTGCCTACTCTCCTCAGGCACGAATTAGAGTACTATAGTATATACTTGACAGCTGAGGGTATATCAGTGAAAAGCTATTATCCTCCATAAAAAAAAAAAGTATGCACTGAATTTTCCTTGTTTGTTCTTTATATTCCCTGACTGAGGAAAAGGAACATCTAATAAAACACTCAGCCACGCTTACAACTTAATGCCACACTTCACGGAAGATAGACAATGTGTTTTTCTTGTCCCCAAGACATTTTGCCCTTAGACGAACATGGGAGCAATGGGATAGAGAAGACATACAAGGTTATGAGAATAGCAGAAGCTGTAGCTTGAAGAAATATGAGGGGGGAAAGAGAGGGCATTTGGCAATAAGAATAATAAAATGTTCCAGCTGGCAAATATTAAAACGCCCAGATATCATGTTAGAATCAATATGAATTTAGATTACACAGTATGGGAGAAGTCATGAGAGACTTGCGTGAGAAAGAATCAGATGGCACAACTGGAAAGATTGTCAGTAATCACTGGAGGAAAAACTGAGTACAAAAAGGTTCTTTTATAGGGAAGATGAATTTACACAGTCAGGTGAAAGATGGTTGCATAAAAACAGATGATACAATTGCATAGCTGGAATAGATTGCATAGAGAGGAATAGCTGGATTTTAGTCTGGCAAGGAAAACAAAGGTGTCAGGCGGGCAAACAGTAATAATAACCATGATGGTTCACAATAACCTTGATGCCAATAGTTACTCGGCTGCACTAGCAAATGGAAAAAAACCAAACCCACATGATTTCAATATATAAAGGAGACAGAAAGCATATGAGTAACTTTACACATACACGTTGTCGCTCCAAATTCAAATGGAATTACTCATGTGAATAAAACCAGTGATATGTATGAGCCTGCACAATGTAGCCTAGATACCAGAGCAAAAGAAGGACCAACTCTTTTGTTAGAAGCCTGAAAAAAAATGTTTTGCAAGCTGTTTTCATATTCAGACTCCGAATGACAGGGTTCATTTTTGACTGGAGCCTGGCTTTCTGAAAAATCCTCACTCCCAGCTAACGTGGTCCAGTATTCATCCCAAGCCAGATGCACTTTGGCGTGGGTTTTGGATGGTTGCATTTCTTTGTTTGTCTTTTGCTCGGTAGAAGGCATTTTGTTGCTTTATGCCCTTTCATTGTGGAAAAGGGAATGAGCAAAAGGAGGGTGGTGAATCTCCTAAATCGGAAGCGAGGAAACAAGAGCTCTGTCTGGCCCTACCACAGACCTCCTGCGCAGCATCACGGAAGTCACAGGTCCCCCTTCCCCAGCAGTCTCCTGGCTGCAAAGCACTGACGCCGCTTCCTTCCTTTCATGTGCTTTGTTTCCTTTTGTACCTCGGGACGAAAGCAACTTTGTGTATGACTGCACACAGTTGTACAACAGTAGCGTAGTACAACTCTGTGTACTGAAAGGCTGTCTAAGTGTTCCCTGTGATGCTGTGCGTGCATTAGAGCTGGTCAGTGCCCTCACCGCCTTCCATTCGGTCCCCTTCTCCGGGTGACAGCGCCGGCCTCTCGGGTGCTGGCTCCTCCTGGGCAGGCACCGGGGTTGCTCTGGCTGTAGCAGGTGCCTCCGGGGACCGCTGCCCCTCCTGCTGCACCCCTGACCCGGGCAGGCCTCACCTCCGCGCCGCCCTCTCCTTTCCAGGTGCTGCTGATCACCACCTCAGCTGGGGCTTAGTCCTGACAGGGCATGGAATAAAATAAAAAATAAAAAACAAACAGGAAAAATATGAATTTTGT
>NW_009620338.1:0-1434 GCF_000690535.1 Cariama cristata
CATCTCCACCCCAAAATACAGTGGTCTGTAGTCAGGTCTGGACAGAAGACAAGCTCAGATGCTTCATGACCCTTAAATATATACGCCATTACAAAGGGCTATTGTTAGTTTTCAAAGTAGCGGAAAGCATTAGTTTCCATACATGGAAAGCACCAAAATCCTGAATATAAAAATGTCAGTACTCAATACAGAGATCCACCCCACTGTAGTTTCCCCTGTTTTGTGAAGCAAGAGTAGGTTCAACACTACCAGTGGTATTTCTACTCAAGCTCGGGAGCTGCGGTCCATGAAAGTAACATTTCCCATCACTGTAGGAAAGATGATTTAAAATAAAAGCCAACAATTATAAAAAAAAAACTAAAATTACCATTTTGTTTCTTAAAAAAATAAAGACCTTCTTGAGAAGTAAATGACATGCGAGTTCAGCATTATCTTCACTTCTTTGGAGCCTCCTGTCCCAACTCATGCATGGCATCGGCAATCATGAGTAATGTGAATAATGTACCTATGCAGACACATGTTGTCAAAACCCTTCACATACAGGTTTTTTTCTTGTTTACTTTTATAAAGATATACCCACATTATTTGCACATGAATTGAATATTACAAATTCAGGATGGCAAAGGTTTGATATTACTGGAATTATGAGAGTTTGAATCTCTGCCAACATTAACACTCTCTCCTGCACCGTCTGTGTCAAACAATTGTTTCAGCACTACAAAACATGGAACTGACATTAGGAAACAACAGCCATCACCACGAGCATATTTCCCTCCCACGCGCTCTGCTTGCTGCCTCAGTCAAGACAGTCATCTGTTGAAAACGCATTTTTTGAGATAAAACATAGTTAAAACAGTCTACTTAGCGAACACGTATGCATAACTGGAATCCGAAGGAACAAAAGATGAAAGTTTGATATTGGTCCAATATACATTTTTTACTTACCCTGCTTCTGTCATATTCCTTCCTCGAAGCTGCAAATAGCTGGGCATTGGATATGGCAATCCCACAGAATGGAAGATACATCTGCATCACCTAGTATCAAAAGAAACTCCCAGTCATTAAAAACAACTGCAATTAGACACTCATGTTAACTAGCAAAGAGACCTAAACTTAGGGGCCATGTCCCAGGAGGCTCTCACCTTGCTCACTCTTCAGCAGAACACTAAACACAAAACAAAATCATCTTTGGCAAGGCACATAAAATGGGTGGAACAGAGATTGAGTGGGTATGAAAGAACAAATGCATTTGAGTTCACAGGTCCCAGCAGTGAGTGTCCTCTGTAACTTGTCAGGAAAACTGTAGATTCTCAAGTCTGCAAAAATGTCTGTTGAAGACTACATTAAATTACAGTAGACACTACAGCTTCTATATAAAAAAAATATTTATTTTTCTGGACTACTTTTTTGTTCTAAGCTCAAGAAGCAAGCTTG
>NW_009620338.1:1465-3834 GCF_000690535.1 Cariama cristata
CTGCTGATTTCTAGAGGATGTAGATTTTAGAGAATACCAGCACAGTGAAACACAGCACACTGATCCAAAACTATTAGTCAGAAAGCTGACTGTCTTCTCAATGAAGGAAAAAAAAAACAACATTAAAGAACATGCTTGAGAAACTGGGCCTTAACACATCACCATACATTAAGAAAGATTGGACAAGAGGGACTGGGAAAATATTTTGAGGTGCACAAGATGATTTTAGGCTGGCTATGACTTTAGGCATACCTTACACTGGCTATGTGAAATGAATAAGCTAGGTTAGTCAAATACTTGAATACCTGTAGGCCTGGCACTTTCACAGGGATGACAATGGATCAAAGTCCAATAACATTAGCATTAAGCCACATGTTGGTAACAAGTCTGTAACATACCACCACTGCTGAGTGGTTCCCAAAGCTTAGGACTGAGACATTAAATAAATTTTATAGGTACTGAATAGCTTTGACATTTGCAAAGCCAGTAAGAGTTGAGGCACTCCGTTTACAAAGCCAAAAGAACACTGCAGCAGCTAATCTTACTTCTCCCTGGTCTATCAATGGGGAGATCCACTGTAAGCAATCCTTTGAGACAAGTTTGGGCATCAAGAAAGTAGCATTTGTCTTCGAAATTCCATTTAATTAGAAAATTACTGCTAACCTGGGGAAGCAGGTTGTTGAGACTATTTGAGGAAAAAAAACCCAAGAATTGTAAGCATCCAGAAGGACTGAAACAGCAGCAACTGCTGTTCTACTTTATCTTCCTTAAACATTCCATTAGGTACATGTCTACTTAGCCTGTGTTTGAGTTATGAGTTTTCAAAAAGGATCTTCAGATCTTCTGAATTTTGCACTTTTGCAGCTGCCATTCTGTCAGAATAACTGCAGATTTTAAGGGTGCACACAAATACACCTATACTACTAATTTGCAAACACTTTACTTTTGTCCTCTTCCCATCATGCTTCCCTCTAAAGGAAAATGACATACAAACACTCATCTTTTTGGACAGGCAGTAATTAAACTAGCCAACTATCACACCAGATCTGCAGCATTCAAAAATAAAATAAGACTGTAACAAATTGCTAAGAGGGGTTTGGTTTTCATAACTTCTCCAATGGAATTTTTCATATTTCAGTTTAGATTTTATTTCCAAAATGAAACAAAAAACCTATCTATATTTTCTTGTAACAGTACTAAATACCACAGCCAGGTAAGGAGATACAGAGTAGAAAAACTTTAACCTGAGAAAAATCTGACCTTTAGTGTAATTGTGAATATCACAATGAGACTGGATACGTTTTTACTTAATAAAAATAAGTGAATACTAGTATTTATTGCCTCCACATTGGAACCTCTGATCCCAAAAGTAACATGACCCTGTGGCAATAGAAAGCATACAAGAAGTTTATGAACATTCAGCCATCACAAAAACAGCTAGCAAAGATGTCTGTCTTAGCAAGAAAAAAATATGATTTTGCAATATTGAAAAACCCTCCTTTCTGGAACCCAAATTCCAAGACAGTGGCTCCAATATAGAAATTAACATCCCTAAAACACTGGTTTATGAAATGTCAAGACTCCAGAAAGCTGTTGACTTACATCATTCTTTTCACCACTCAAACTAATTGTGTAAGGTGCAGTGCAACTAAGAAAGAGACACCAAGCTGTTTAAGATAATCCGTAAAAGAAATTAATAAATGTTCACAGCTATAAAGGAAAAAAAAACAAACAACCAACCATCAGGTAGAGAGGAACCACCCTGTGATAACAGATAAATCAATTATCACTGTTTAGCTAAGAACAACTGACAAGACAAAAGCCTACTGTTTTTCGCCTTGTACTTTCTGAACAGTAAAGGTGACTGCTGCCTAAATCACTTTCAGCAAATTGTAATACACTACCAAATAAACAAAGAATAAAGACATTTCTAATGGTGACTGAATTTTAAAGAAGATTTTTTTTAACCAAAATTGCAGAATGGAGTAGAAAGCAGTTAGCACATTCTGATTTTGAATTACGAATTTAAATCTGCAGTACTCAAGACTGCTTTGCAAGCACCTGCAACATGTTGGTGCTATGGCTGTTGACTCTCTACACAAATACAGAGTAACATAACATTCAACTCTTATCTGTCCGAGCCGCACACTGTAAGGAGCTGGTATTATTACTGCAGATTTGCTTCAGGGATTTTCCCTCCAAAGAGAACACAAAGAGTTGAGGAAATGGCACATACCACCATATGCTGGACATAGCAGTTTTTCCCTCCTTTTAAGTGATAGGTATACAATTACTAACTCCCTGGTGTTCCGAGGTAAAAACATCTTGCATCACTGAACCATAAAACACTAATTCTATTTCCATTCCTG
>NW_009620338.1:3865-57791 GCF_000690535.1 Cariama cristata
TGATTACTACTATTTCTCCTTAAATAGGATGTAATTTATAATAAGCATAAAGCACAGTCCATATTTTACTATCTTAATTCTCCAGCATGGATATGCTTCAGTAATATAATACTGACTTTTGCTAACAGCAAATAAATTGGGCAGAAGACTAAATTGTATTGTAAGGACAGAGTATTGAAAGGTTGGTCACAGACACACTGTTAAGCAGCACACGACAGGAAACTACACAGATAAAGGACATGATTATTTTAGTTTGCCTTGGTGAGACAAGATCTTGTTAAGAAGAACAAAACAAGATCTTGTTTTCTTTTTCCCTATCTGCTGTTCTTCCTGCAGCACTGAACAGGCCAGGAGAGTTCGCCTCTACCAGCCAAGGTCTGTACAGGTTTTATCAAATAGGTTTTTTCTACAGCAAGGTCAACCTGATGCTGGAACTTGTAAAGGAACCACTGACACCTGGTCCAAAGGCTGAGTATGCAACATGTTTCCATTACACCAATGCACAAAATATTGGAAACTCATGGAAAAGTACCTAACATACCCTTCTGAAGGACATAAAGTATCTTCCCTAGGCTATGCTGAAGCCCATTTGAAAAAATAGTTTTAAAGTAAAATGGAATATATCTGAAAGAAAATTTGCTTCCACATCTATTTGGAACCAATGACAGGAAAAGAGCCTGCAGATTTATTAAAACAAAGCAATTTCCCAAGAAAGCAAATAGGCGGAATATAAAAACATAAAATATAGCTTTAACAGATATACCTCTAATTTATTTTGACAAATAAGATTAGATGTAATGATTCATCACAGTACTTTGTGGAATATTGACAAACAAATCAGTAAATACATAATAGTATATTTTATAAAAATGATGTTCAGTCTGAATAATAATCTAATGAACCTGCTGAGATGCTGGAAGAGATTACTATTTATTTTCGTGCCAACTATAAGGCATTCAGATACAATAACTGCAGGTTAACAAGATTATACTGTGAATTACTTGAGCATCCAGCGTCCAGGCAACCTGACCCAGTTTCTCATACCTAACCCTCCAAGTACCACATCCTTGGGCAGCAACTACCCTCACGTCACAAATTCACAGCAACATACAAAAGCTAAAAAACTGTGCTTGCTTACAAACTGTTCAATATTTTATCAGGGCAGGAAGCCTTCTATGAGAAGAAGATGAACTAATAGGCACCAATTCAATATCTCATCCTCTTCATTTTTAAATTCTACTATTTTGCTATAGGGTTATTTTACGTTAGGAGTATAAAAACACAACTACCAAGGGAACAAACAGGAGAAGTACTCGAAGCTTTAATATTCGATTATGCATCCACTTACATTTTCAGCTAGGTCCTGAAGATGACTTACCTTTTCTGCAAAACTACAGCAGTAAGATCAAATGACTGCCCTGACCATAGTTACTTCTTCCTTCCCACAGAAGGATATACTCCCATTCCTTTAGTATCACCACACACCTCCGAAGTAATATGCCCAAAGTTAGACCTTCAAATTCACAATAAGAACTGAAGCAATAGCTTGATACTTGGAAGTATAAAGCATTCCCAAATTCTGCAATCTTAACTGCTAGTACAAGAAAGCTGCAACCTGTGCTTGTTTCGTGTGCTCTTTTTACAGCACCAGTTCTGAAATCCAGATGAAGCACACCAGTTCTCCCTCTGAATTTCAGAGGGCAGTCTTCCATATGTTTCCTCTTCATAATCACAATTTTATAGGCCAGAAGTTCCATGCTTGGTCACAGTTGTCTGGCATATCATCATTTGGACATCTACACTACAGCATCACAATGTCTTGAGATATGACACTCATTTTCCTTTCATCTGGCTTTTCATAGATGCTGACATAGTCAGAATACATAACTTAGTAAGACGCTTATCAGTGTTCCCTCTGAACTGCTAAAAAAAGTTAAGGGTTTTTTTCATGATCTGGGCTGGGTTTCACAATAACTTTGTACATGATACACGTTTTTTTACCATCTGAAACAGGCAGGAGACAACCTCTGGTCAAGCTCTTTCTGACAATGCCTGTCCTCAAGAGATACCACCTTTCCCTTCTTTGCATGGCCTCGGGATTATGGTCCTTAAGGACAGGTATTGATATAAACAATGAAGCTGCATGCATGCAGACCTGCAATGCAGAAAGTTATTACCTAATCGTGAAAAACAGTCAGTGCTGCAATGGCAGCATACTGCAGAGGTAAAATGCTAGCTTCATGCTTGCTGGCTGCAAAGCAGCCCTGAGTTCAGCTTCAGCTAACAATAACATTTATCCTGCCTTCCCCTCATCTGATTTCACCCGCACTAAGCATCCTCAGAAAGCACCCGCTGCCATAACTTATCTGATAGACATAGTGTAACTTATTGCTTCTGACATATTTCAAGCATCCCCCTGCCTATGGTCACAAAAGAACACCATTTTGATGTCTGATGGAAGAAAGAAGCCTCTCAGTAAGGCTTATATACCCACTCTGGCACAAACTGAGGTTAAGCACTCAGCAAATGCTTGTCTGGTTCAACTGTTTTCTTTAGTGGCCACAGGGGCCACTTCTCTTTACACAGCTTGCTTGGTAAGCCTGTAGGGAAGGAAAGGGAGCTAGTACAGGCTTCCTAGAAAGAAGGAAAAAAGTCCTTTTGAAGTAAAGTTTTTGCCACAGTTTAAAGTTCTAAATGTTGTGTGGGCATACTTAAAACCAAGTCAGGGAAGCCGGCTGCCCTTTGAAACACTTTAGGAAGTGTTAGAAATAGGTTCAGAGAATGAAATATTCTACTGAGTTTGGAAAATAATAAACCAAAATCAATTGAAAAATGGTTAAGCACAAGCATTCATCCAAACTCCATTACCTTCTGCCAGCTGTGCAGTGTCTGGCTATCCATGCCTCTGATAAAACCTGATTGTCACCTAGGTTTTGCAATTCTCAGAAATATTTTCCAAAGTTATTTTTCCAGCCCAAGCAGGGACAGAGCAATTGCTTGGCGGAGACATTCTGTGAATTATGAGCATACAAATAGGACACATAGATCCCGCCTATATCAGTGAACCTTCAGAGGCTCCTGGGCCAATTTTCTACCTCCTCTGACTGCTATTTTTAGTAGCCATTTGCATGTGGTTATTATTTATGCAGTACCATAAAAATACCCTAAAGCTCACAAACATACAGCAGCATCTCTGTCCTATAAAGCTCCTTACCTAACTATGGAAGCTTTTGGTGGCTCTAACAGCCTGAAAAGGACCACGGGAGCATTTCTTCAGCACTGACTCTGTGCTTGCCTGCCTCATATGGTTACTAGCACATTTTCAAACTAGATAATTGCGTCATCAGACAGATTACAACACACATCTCCTGTAGGAGGAGCAGACTTACTAGTTTCAAAACCTGAATCTTATGTAGGTCGCTGTCCTGACAAGCCATGGCACCAGGAGGTTATTGCATGCAGGACCAAGAGGCAGGGAATGGCAGGAGTATGGCTTAAACGGGTTCAGCCTCAGCCTCTGACCTTTTTCCGCACCCCCACCACTGCCTTTGAGTTGCTACAGCACAAAACCTATCTTCTCTCTTTTCTGCCATGCACCCAAAATCTTTAAACTGGGAAAACAAATGAACACATTGAATTTGATTTACAATAATACACTTGTAAAACTGTTTATACAGTCAGAACCATACAGATCTACTAATCCTATTTCATTTTTCTGGCAGATATTTGGAGGTTTCTTGCCCCAGTCACTTTATAGCTCAATGTTATTCATATCCACTATCACTAGCAGGAAGTGAAGCTCAAAAAAATCCAAACAAGCCACACTGTCATACACACAAAAACGTTGGCAGTAGCTATTAAACCTATTTTTAGCAATATTCTACAAGGCATATTTAAACATTTTAACATTGCATTGAATTTAGCACTCAGTATAGAGTGGGAAGGACAATAAATTGTACTGTAAATTTGCACAGAGCGCCTAATTTTAAATGCAGTTGCTCCAAAGAAATCTGAAATATGAAAGCATTTCTGCTAAAGACTAGAAAGCCAAAAATAATTTAAATATATGTAAAATTGCTACTATTCTAGGATCCAATCTTCTGATCTCATACATGCAAAAATCCAGCTATTTTCACTGGAAATATCTCCTTATTTTACACACACCTGAGCCAGCGATGCCCAGTAATAAGCTCTGTCCCAGCAAACACTTCAAACTGCCACTCAGTTACTCAACACATGATACTAAGCCAGGATTTCCAGCAGGAAAAGTAGGGACAAGAGGAGGAGAAAAAATTACACAAGGAACAATAGTGGTTCTATTAAAATGAGAAGTGTATGAACTGAGGAAGAGTACGGATAGCAGTCAAAGTCAAAAAAAGCAGTGACACAAGGAGCATCACCATGCTAGTGCATGGCATTCAGCACTGAGTCCTGAGGGTTGAGCAAATGCACATCAAGCTTGAAAGCAAGGAAATGTCACCTTGCAGGCAGTCCAAGTCAGGGCCACGAAGTTAAAGTAATATGATTAAACCAGTAAACCAACATGCTTCTATATCATAAGCAAGTTGAAAGCCATGGGGGCTCCTCACTGCAAGGGCTACTGAGGACTCTTAAATCTGAATGGCGAAGGTATGCACCATGTCTGTGTGACCACCTGCAGCTAAAAGGCCATTAAATCAACCCAACAATGATAGATGACATTTCTTTATCAAGTCTAGTGTTCCCATCCATTGGTTTTGAAAGTTGGCAGGGCACCATCCTTTGTAGCAAAGTCTTACAGAGAAGTGGTAGGCAGCTTTTATTAGTTCGTCTGAAATAACATGAATGAGCAGCATCACAAAAGGTCACCAATGTCCTCAAAACCACAACTCCTACTCACCAATTAACTTGTTCTCCTTCAAAGGCTGAACGTCGGTCATCTTTGACACATCCAAATTATATAATCACTTTAATAAAAGTCAAGCTGAGAGAGTTCACAGAGGACATTTTACCTGTGTAATGTTTTCCAGAGGGACCAAGAAGGGCTGTTACTGCCTGGCTGCTCTCTCCTGTTTGAAGATGAGCCACTAGAGGCCAGTCCCCAGGCACGGGAGCCTGCAGCCATTGTGTAAGGCAGGCAGTTTTGCAGTGCCTTAAAAATCTCAGTATATCAAAGCACTTTGGCAGACCATGAGCAAAGTTTTACAGCAGCAATTTCACATTGTAATTTTTTTCCAGAGACAGTAAAACTGAGCCAAAGAAAGATTAACTGATTTATGTGAGGGGAGGAAAAATGTCGTGAAGAAAGATTTTGTCAAAATTTGGAAAAGCTCCTGGTTCCCACTATGCCTGGTCAGTGGACCCAGCCTGTCCAAAACCAGTGTTATAAAAGCTTTATAAGTGTCACTGTATGATATGGGAAGATCTTGGTATTGGCACTGCAGAGTGAGAGCAGTGAAGACTGATACTATCCACAAAGAAAAAAGAGTTGCAGATCAGAACTTTAAATTGGCATAAGAGAATTAATAAGTATCACTTCAAAGTTGATTTTTCCTACAACACAACTGAAGACTTCAGTTTTACCATTTCAAATTGCACTACATGTCTGATCTCTGGCAGGTACTACCCGTAATAACTCATCATGCTAGTTGAATAGTATTGAAACCAAGAATAAATTCCATACGCATCCATACATTGAGAATGTCATCTTCCAGTCACAATTCTACTTACAACTCCCAGCTCTTGTCAATGATGAGAACTAGATTTATTCCTATACTTCTTGCTGCAGTCTTTAAGTATTAGAGTACAGAAACCGAAAACTATTTCTACTAATTCTTGGTTTAGACGTAACTGAATGAAGATGTCTTCTTTCACTTTTTGTACAAATTAAATTTTGTCTTTAGAGCCAGAGTGCAGGCACAGAATCAGAATCACAAACTGGTTGAGGTTGGCAGGGACTTCTGGAGGTCATCTGGTCCAACCCCCTCCTCAAGCAGGATCACCTAGAGTTGGCTGCCCATGATTGTGTCTAAACAGCTTTTGAGTATCTCCAAGGATGAAGACTTCATAACCTCTCTGGGCAACCTGTGCCAGTGTTCAGTCACTCTCACAATAAAAAAAATGTTTCCTGATGTTCAGACATGGCATCTTGTGTTTAAGTTTATGCCCATTGTCTCTTGGCCTGTCACCGGTGACCACTGAAAAGAGTCTGGTTATATTGTCTTTGAAACCTCCCATCACCTACTCATGCACACTGATGAGACCCCCCCCCATGAGCATCCTCTTCTTTGCTAAGCACTCCCAACTCCCTCAGCCTTTCCTCATAGGAGAGATGTGCCAGTCCCTTAATTATATCTTTGTGTACCTTTGTTGGACTCTGCCCAGTACGTCCATGTTTCTCTTGTACTAGGAAGCCCAGAACTGGACATGTTGCTATGAGTCACAAGTGAAACTTAATCCTGCTGTTGCATAAATACAGCATGCAGTTTAACAAAAAAAGAATTTAGTTCATCTATATATAACATTCTGTATTGAGATCACAGTGATATTACTAAGTTTCTATTCAGGTCCTTCTCTCATATACTTCAAAAGGTGTTTGTGATTTTTGAGGACAAAATTACTTGAACAGTAACCTTTTTTTCATATTGTACTTTGTTCAACAGGGACAATGTTTCTGAGAGTTTACCGCAGAGGCCTGATCCTTTGCCATGCTGAGCTCCTCTTTCAGCAAGGTGGGTGTTCTTGCCCGACTAAAGCCAATTCCGGCAAAAGTCCTTCCTTCTAACTGAAACCCTAACTAGAATACAAAAGCCTGAATCTAACACATAAACCAACCTGATTTCCCGGGTTAAATTGTGCCTGGTACGAGTAAGTTTAGCCCCCCTGCCTGCCCGCTGTTTGCAGTGTTATTCCAAAGGGGATGGAAATGGTTGCTTCCATTCAACTAGGAAAAAAAAAAGCGAAGCAAGTTCTCATGCAAGCAAGATCCAGAATTTGGGTGACAGTTAAAAGAAAGGCAGGGACTCAGGACACCAACTGTATTGCCTCACATTACCGCTTGTCAAGCAAAGCATTTCTAGGAGTTTCTTCGGCGATGGAAACTTTAGCCCCAAACAGAAAAAATCTTCAATGGAGTGGAAATATCCCCAAAAGGACAACATATGGCACAACTGACCCTTCCTTTCATCGCATTATTTTATGTCTCTTTTCCAACTGGGATGCACCTGTACCTTGACCCTTTATAATATATACCTAGAATAATACATAGAAGCATCACAACACAACATAATCACATCATACTTTTGACACACCATCCTTATGTTATTTTGTTAAGTTTCTCCTCAACATTGGGAAATCTGCCAGTGGTGTTCTACATTTGCCTATTTTGCGTTTATGTATATTTAGTGACCGATATCATTGTTACTGACTGTCATGGCACTTTATGCTGGTGACACTTGCCTACTCTTCATATATTTCTCCCGAGAAAGCTGTTCTCATTCTCCTTTCCAGTTTTTAAGATGAAAAATTATTCTAAGGAATACAGTGTATTCTCAGTGTATCATTTTTACCCATATATTTTCTTCTTAGAAACACAATGTTTCTGCAAAAGTGCAGAATCTTATTCTAGCAGAACTGATTATACAACTGGACACATTTGACAATACTGTTATTTGAATCTGATTATACCAATTAGGTAATCTGAATTAGTTTCTATTACAGCATTTTCAGACCCGATTAAAAGCACTTCTAACACTTACAACATGTATTGTAACTTCTACCTATCACATTGTGAGTGTTGATGTTTCACATGAGGAAGTACAGGAATAAACCCTACAAACCTTTGCCTTAAGAAAACAGCTCACAAACCCTCATGTTGACCTCATATATAAAAAATAGTGTACAGTAACATTATCATCTTTAGATCAGTTTCCATGCAAAGTGACAGAGAATTTGCTGGTGGGAAACTTATCTATAAATCTAGACAGTATCATTCTTGGTGGTCAAAGGTTAGTGACTACTAAATTCGGGACGTATGAAGACTAACGTAATACCAAGGCAATAGAGTAATTTCTTAAACTACAAGAAGGAACAAAAATACTCATTCTCATTAGTTTCAAATGAAAGGAGCTTTTGAAAGACCATCACAAAGTACAGAAAAAGTCATGAACTATTTTCTTAATAAAACTATTTACAGAAAAGTGCGTTGGGCAATTATATTACCTATTCTCTTCTTCATTATGAGCACGGTTTAAAGGAACAATAGCAGAGAAGTAGCTGAGCCAAATACTGCTCTCATCTACATCACTGAGCCTGCAGTAATACCTCTGACATCTTAATTTGGATCTACATGGTTCTAATTTACAGAATTTTGTTGTCCTTAAAAACATGGAAAGGTGGTTGATACCTCAAGCACATTTTCATCATCTCTCACTGTATCAATGTCACAGAAGGCAGACTGATGTTAATTTTACCCTTTCCAGGCAGATGCCAGACAGAAGAAGCTGAGCATAAATATATACACAATTTCTGTATAACCACATAATTTGTAATACAGCCTGATTGGTTTGACATTCCATGCTTTCTCTATATCTCTGTTCTACATCTACCGGTATGTCCAAATCTCACATTTTACTGTTTAATCCATGCACAAGAACATGCCAATAGAAACAGGAAAGGAGGTGACCATCTCTGCACAGAACTTTGAATCCTACTCATAATTTCAATGACAGGAAGTAAGAAAAATATATGGTCTCTTTTGGTAAGATTTAAAGCCACAATTTTAGAGAAAGTGATCTAAACTTGTGCTTCAATTTTCTATATTTACTTTACTGTAAAAACAAGAAAAGAGCACATATGGGGAAAAAGATTGTCCAGCAAATAGTAAAATGCGCAACTTACGAAGATAAACAATGATTCAATCTGCAATATTGAAAATATACCAGTTCTAGAATGCAAATATGTTTTTGTATGAAAAAGAATCCACTTCTGACTTTAATCATTGCTTTAAAAAAAAAATAACTTGAAGCCCTTCTGAATTTAATTGCTTTGCCCAGAATCTTCACTAGGCATCAGTAAGAAAGAATCAGAGTATGGATGACAGTCACAAGCTCCAGGAGTCAGGTATCTCCTTTCAACTTAAGTTAAGCCTTGGAAGGATAAACTTTGCAAGACCAGTCAGAAGTCAGGCAGGCATATTCCTGAACTAATAGTTCTTTTTTTCTTTTCCTGGAATTCTCTCCAAAACCAGCACCTTATCATAAGTACTATTTTGGTACTTGTTGATTTCTTCATTACAGTCTCCATTAACTCTGCAATCAGGGAGGCCAGTATCATTAACTGTTTCCACTTTCAGCCCATTACTTAATTTTATTTTAAAAATTTTATAATTTGGATATTTCCCCAATTCCTTAGAACTTACAAGTCCATGTTCTAAAGCAATGATTTACAGAATGCAGCTTTGACACACGTTTTTGGTGTGTCTATGTGGGTGATATTAATCTATTCAGTTGAAACTGTGGTAAGTAACTCAGACAGTAAATTACTGTCTTCCAGAACTGCCTTTTGAGCACGACTGATCAACAAAGCACCAGGAGAAGCACTGTGTTCTATATTACTGCACCTTTGAGTCTTAAGACTGGGTAGGCTACAGCAGCCTGACTTGAAAAATTTGATTTTTTCTGTGCTGCACACTTCAAGGGGCTGATGAAAGTGTGTGGGCTGCTTTGGGTGTGAGCTATGCTTTTTCCACACATCATTGTGTCTCCTGCACTAATGACTCACACTTGCACATGCTGCTATCTGATTTCTAGGCAAAGTTATTTATAAATTGGAACTGCAGGGGCAAATCCTGGTAGTATTACTATATAGATCACGATTTACCTAAAGCACTTGTCTATGAAGCATAGATGATTTGGGGACATTGAATTCACTCTCAGGTGCCATGTAAACTGGACGCAGCTTCCCCCCTGGTAAAACCCACATGGCAATTTTATCTTGCAGACTGCTATGAAGCTGATGTGGTAAAGCATTACTTTTCACCTGGCTGCAAGATAAACACAATCACAGACCTCTGAGGTCCCCTGGACACTGAAAAACATCCTATCTTCTCCCAGCAGGTACAGGAATGATTTGCCATACAAGTTGTTTATACCCAGAACTTGCGTGTTGCAGGCCACTGCAGACAAAAAAAAAAAAGCTATTTTATTCAAGAAAAAATACTGTTGACCCAAGCTTATGACTACAGTCTGGCCTGAAGTGTCTCACTCACTGGACCAGAGAAGTATTCAAACCTTCACGTAACGGTCTCGGCATTACTCTTCCCCAGTGCTCAGTCTTTTGCTAGTTAAGATTGCTGAAGTGTCAGCATTTGGTAGCAATTAGGTATCTTCTCCTTCCTCTGCAACTGGCCATGAAGTGTTTTTTGCTAGAGTTTCAGATGAGACCATTTGTCTTGCTTTCTTTCTCTGGGGTAATTTTGTGAAGGGCACAGAAAAAACAGTTCAGAACAACTGCCTAAATGACCTCTGAGAACAGCATTAGGAACCATAGGAGTTACATTCTCAGAGATACAGAACAGCAATCTGCTGCAGTATAAATTTTCAACGATGCTAATCTTACATCTAGTAAGCACACAGCATCCTGCCCCTTAATGCTGAAAATCATATGGTGTTTTGAATCTTGGATTAAAGTGATGGAATATCTAAACAATCTCTGTTTAAATGGAAAAAACCCAAGCCTTTACACAGAAAATCATATACATAAGCAAGTCTCTAACAGTTACTTATACAGACATGCATTTTGCTTCCAGCAACACAAGGTTCTTCTAAATGTATACTTCTGTATACTTCACTGTGTGCCTCCGAAAAAAAAAGGTATTAATATGACCCATCGACTGCAGACTGGAGGGCATTTGATTTCAGGTAGCCAAGTTGTGTTTGGAAATCAATATGCTACTGTCTTCTTTGACGCAAATTTACTGATGTTAAGAGCTTACTTCTGCCTATGTTATTAACAGTTCAACCTAGGGTCAAAATTATTTTAAACATTTACAGAGCACCCAGCAAAACAAGGCTTTGCTTCCAGTTGCAACCTTTAAGTAGTATCATAGTTCATTTAGCCTCAGCTTGATTCTGTAGTGCCAAGGAGTAAAATACTTCGAACTGAGTAAGGACATCTGGTCTTTAAGCTACAGAAATAATAGGAAAATATTCTGTCCTATCATCATACAGGCTATTCTCACCTCATAGATATTTGATTTAAAAAATGCAGGAAAAGAACAGTGTTCTTTGATTTGAGTAGGCTTGCTCTTTTTTGTGTCCATAATTTTGGACTGCAAAGGCTGTCATTAAACAAGCAATGAATACTAACCAAGGTAAGGCTGAATGATCAAGGAAGTGCCCTGGGTCATGCACCCTTGCTTCTTACAGCTCAGTAGGACTACAACAGAGATGCAAAGAGAAATTCAAATTCAGTTCACTGCACATCTGCCCACATTTGCTCTCCTTCTGCTTTTATTCCTTTTCCAAATGAGTTTAAACATTTTCCCAATGCCCAGTGTTTTTATCTTAACCTTATCTGCTTAAGAAACTATCAGTCTTAGCTTAGATTATCTTTTGATAGGCATTCAATCTTGTTGCAGTCCTTACACCCACTCATTTTTCTACTTTTTCTGCCTTCTTTTTCCAATATTGGTTTATTCCCTTCTCAAAATTCTTATTTCCAACTCCATCCCTGCTTACGGAACAACAAATTTTAATTTAGCTATTGCTTCTTCAAAAAAAGGTCTATCTTATTTTGTTTTAATTCATTTGATGTTGTGATTTTTTTAATAGTAAGAAGAAATTCATTACCTCCATAAAGAAAGTTTTCTCATTATTCATGGAACTAAAACAGCCCAAGAAAGAATGGGTGAATTCTGCACACCCGCCTGTCAATTGTCGTGAAATACTGTATAGGCAGGTAAACGGGATTTATTCTTGGGATTTTTTCCATGACAAATTTTTTTACCAGTACCTATGTGACAGTGGATTTTATGATCCTTCTGAGAAACTGAACTCAAAGCATAAATTGATTTCACTGGAAAAGATAAATAGATGGTGCCAGTACTACAAATCCAAAGTACCAAAGAACTCTATATCCTTATACAAATTGCCAGAGGCATTTAAATAAAGAGCTTGCTGCTCCTTTTTCTGTGCAAAGAGATTCTCGATTCTGAAAACAGTTAATTTTTAATTAGCAACTGTAAATCTGATTTCAGATACTGGAAAAAAAAAAAAACAAATGCTAACACACACAAAAACACACACACACTTTTTCAATCTCCTATTTCTCACAGCTGCTGGCCTAACATGGAAAGAGTTAGCATTTTTGCACTGGCTTTGCCTCTTCTACCTTCCCATCTATCCATCTTTACCCCATGCAGATTCATGGAAAGTCAAAGACTGAGTCCATACAGGCAGGAGAAAGAAGAGTCCAGAGCATGGGACTAATTCCGAGTTTGTCTGCTTTCACCCACATGGCTAGCAGGCAATCTCTGCACCTCTGGCAGTCTCGCAGGTGGCAGAGCAGTGATACAGCTGTGCAGGCAGGACACAGGGCCCCACACGCACTACAGGGCATATTCCTGCTGGGCTGCAACATGCACTGCAAACAAATCCACCTTGAGAGCACGCGTGGGAATGTCTTTATACCCCCACAGACTGACGTGGCAGGTCACAATCCCTCACTGCTCTAACAGACTGTTTGTAGACATCTGTGTAGAGTAGCTTCGCTTATCTCCAAATACCCAGCTGTCTGCTGAACAGAGGTGCAAAGCCAGAGCAATCTGTCCTTTTCTACTCCTTCCTTACTTTTGCTTAGAGCAAGAAATACTGAAAAAGTAGACCTTGCTGTAAAAACCAGACTCTGAGCTCTGCTCAGACCACATGAGTACAAGAACAGTTTAACTCCTCCAAGATAAACAAAATAATTACAATATAGTCCTTAGTATTGTTTTTTCTTTGTATTTATTTATTTAAAACTCTCTCTTTAAAATTTGTTCATTTTATTCCTGCAACTCTTTAAAGTCACTGGTATGACTTGCATGGATGAAGCATGCAAAATTTTGTCCTTTCACCAAAGTCTGCATTCATGCTTTCATTTTTACTGCTCCAGTTTCATATATTTCCTCCAACCCCTTTAAAGCAAAAGTACTTATAAAATAAGAACAATCTTTTAAACCATCCTCTTCTCACCTTGCTAGCAAAAGTGAGCACATTCACAGATATACAGATGCTACATTTTTTTAAAAAAATAATTCAAAATAAGATCTTACTTCAAGTTGTATATTAAGCTGATACTAACAAAGCTAAATTTGCTGCCTCTCTGGTAAGCCAGATCACTACATCTACTTCAAGAATATAATAACACCACCAAACAAAAACTATATTTCACAGTTTCATATTCATATAAATTGTTATATACTGTATTATAATTATGTACTGTAATAATATATATTATCTGATAGGTATGTACTAAATAATAATCTCCTCAGTGTGCACATGTACTAATCATCAAAATAGTTGCTGTGATAGTTCTCCAATAAGCAAGTTCAATTACACTGAGTTCCACAATAAAAACCTCTCAAAATGGACTCCCAGTTTAAGTTTAAATGCAAAATTTAAATCAAAGTCTCTTATCTCACCAATAGCAACTCAGAATTAATTTTGGGTCTTGAGATGCTACTTTGGTTCACAGGTAATAAAAGACTTTGCAATGAGATTCACACAGTTGCTGGGACTAAACCATGCCACAACCAGCTCCCCCTGCAAAACCTGCAGTGGTGCGCTTGTGTCAGAGATAAGCTGTGCGTTCAACTAGCACACAGTGGGCACCATGTTTAAACTCAAAATAATTATAAAGAGCATAAATAATACATTTTTTTCATGCTGTTGCTATGTTGCTCACAGCTACATCATGTAGCAGAAGTATGTTAGAGTGATTATTTTAGTAGTTTTACACCAACAGTAACAAAAAAAAGGGGGGGGACCAAAGCAAAATTTGTAATTTATACAGTGATCCATGTTGGTGTATCTACACATTTCCTATAGAGTTCACAGATGAGGAGAACAGATGTAACATTTGCTATTCCATGTCACCACAGACTCAGTCCCACTTCCCATCCTTTGGTGTTGAGGAATCTTTTCTCTATATTGTTCTTGAGGTCTGCCTAATTTTACAAAGGGTTGTACTTTCTAGTGGCTTGTGCTAAATCAATTTTATGAACACCTGAATGGAAGAGAAATTTCTTAACCCTAACTTGCGGTATATTGTGTTGCAGAAAACTAGACTGGTCAAACCAAGAATGAGGAGATTTGTAGCTTCTCAAGAAGGACAAAGTAAAAGTGCATCATTTAATGCACACCTCTGTTTACCAGAAAATCATCAGTGGAGTAGGAAAGGATGCCTAGCTACTGTGTTTAGACATGTGCTGTTTCAGATGTAAGCTGTTGTCACCCTAATTTTACAATGATTATCTGAAAGACAGAAGAATATAATGTAAAGATTGGCAACAGCATCAAATAAAATATTGTATTCTACACAAACAGAAAGTTAAAGCAAGAAATCCACAGAACGGTTGGATCTTCCTAAATCCTTTAGCACCTATGTTTAGACAGCAGAAAGCACTGCATAAGTTGCAGTCAAAAATATTTGTTATCCTGGCTGTATAGTACTGCCAGAAAACACCTAAATAAAACCATTAACTCTGGTGTTAAGTAGTCCAAATCATTTGGCTCCAGACAGGAACAGAAGCTCAGACTTATTACTTCTATAAGTAAGCAATACAGTGAGCACTATACACTATGGTTAGGATTATTTTATAAAGACAAACATAACTTTAGATGGTATTTGCAAACTGATACAGAAGATAACATTATTTAAGTCAGGTACGCATATGTACATCATGCACATAAAATAGAAATTAAATATATGACAGATAAAAGAAGAAAATACAGAGAAAGAATTAGTGTTTTTCATATTTCCTGATTAATATGGAAATACAGTATCACTACGAAGCTCAGGACAAACTTCACTCCTTGGCTCTGCAAGGTCAGACCTAATTATTGTCAGAAGCAAGGTCTCACTGCAACAAGAGACTGAAAAAGCTTGCTAAGAAAAATGAGTTCTGAATCAAAGGGGTTATGCTGTCTCACGTGTGTGTTCTGGCTCTCAAACAAAGTTCTGTATCGCTGTGTCTCCACTTTATTTGGTGAAATTCTAAAAGACTTCTAAAGCAAAACAAACTCAAACACATCCGGTGCTAACTAATTTTTCCAAAAGTTGTTATTCTCATTCAGCTTCCTAGGATCAAAGAATTCATGAATCAAACCACTGCTTTCAAAGGTGCTACTTCTGGTTGAATAAACATTTTATTTCAGGGTCTGGTTGTCCGTATATACATAATCACAGAAGATTAAATGCTGACTTAGACCATAGTTGTGCTAATATCTATCTTTTTAAAGAAAAAATATATAAGGGCTAACTTATACCTCATAATGCTTCTGTCCCAGATCCTCAAGAAGTTAAAATTAGCATGGGCCATTTCCTCTGAATTAAACAATTCACTTTTCCTCATGCAAGCTGCACTTATGTTGCCTTCAATATGACCATCTAACTCTGAACATAATCTGCATACAATTAATTTTCTTTCTTACTAATGGAAGACAAGATTAGTTCCAGTAGCCAAGACAAAGAAGTAAACAGAGTTGTGGTTTCTTTCTCAGCTCTACCACTGACCTGGAGGGTTACTGCAAGCCATTGCTTCTCAGTGAACATCACTAGAAGATTTCAAAGTACTATGAAAGTACCACAAGGGAAGTTTTCATTTCCCATACAATCTTCATTGAAAATCAGATTTTCTCTGCTCCCATATCAATACAAAAGTTTAAGTTCTTCAGAGATTAAGTTGTACATAAGAACAATGCATTCTTTCCAGTTCCCCAAGCAGCTCTTTCTTTTCTCCTACAGTTGTCCTGTGCTGAGGAACAGCTAAGGCACCGGACAAGCATTGCTTGTTTTCTGTGTTAGTTACCACTGTAGATCACAGCCTCAGGCTTCAGAAGTGCCAGACCTTCTCCTTGTCCTGCAGCTGAGAAGGAGCATTAACATTTCCCTTCTCTAGGACCCTGAATAGCAGTGACACTGCCCTTAGCTTTCCTTAGGAGGAGATGTCTGCATAAAAACATACTATGTTCAGATGATAACAGCTGGTAGATGAAGTGCCATAAAGTCAAAGGAAACTGAAACCATGGGTTTCCATGCCAGAACTTCATCCAGTATGTGGACAAGGATACTGAAAACTGAGACCTTCACAGTCATCCTGCAAACATGTGATTTATGTGATGACAAATGTTACACTTCCTACCGTAACTAAACACGCTTGACTTATTACCAACAGCTACACTAGAGCTAGGAGACTAACTGCAATAAATATACAAATAAATACCCAGGAAGCTTCATTTTGAATCTAAAGATCAATTTCCTACTGACGTGTTCAGCATCCACTTACATTCTTTAAAAAAAGTAAGCTTCACTTGAATTTATAAGTAATTCTTATTTATGAAAAAAAATCTTTCCCTTTCCACACACTGTATGAAGGCAGACAATGGGAACTGCATTACATTAACAATACCAGTAGCAAACTGATATTTTGTGCTTATTTTCTGTGTTACCATAAGTGCAAGAGAAATGTGAAAGGGTATGAGTCATCTTACACTTTTTGGATTTCTGAAGGCAAAAGTCAGGTCATGAATGGCTACCACAAACAATTCTGCAATTTCTAGAAATGTGTGGGAAAACTCTTCAAACACATACGTTGGAAGAGGACTGGCTTCATTGAGGAGAAATAGCCATTTCTGATCACAAGAAAATTAAACACAGATAGCAAGTACAGATTTAATATTTATATTTTCATAGAAGTACTGAATTTTACACACTGATGCCCTCTTTTTAGGCTCATTTAGCCTAATGGTGACTGCAAGTCGGTTTCATTAAAAGAACTAGATTAAGGAAGTAAATATTGCTTTGAAGCAATGTTATTTTATATAAGGAGTGTATTAAGTCTTATCACATTGAAACAAGTAGAAAATAAGCAGAAGAATATTTTGTTGCTTTAAGTGCTAACCCTCTTTGAGGTAGCCTTCAGACAAAAACATTCTTGCCATCTTAGTCAGGGCTCTGCTACTTCTTACTAGTACGTGCCCACGAACCTCTCTTATTTCTGCTTACACAGGCACATACCACATAAGCATGTCTGTTTTGGGCTATGACAAGTGCACATCAATTTGGGGACTTATGTTCCATAAAGCAGCCCAATTACTTCACATGGCTATCAAAAAATGAAGAGTCCAGTGATTAAAGCTACCAACTTTAAGAAGGTTGATCCCAACACTTGATGATACTAATATGCACTTACTATTCCATTAACCGATGAAAGGAAAAGCACTCTCCTTGTTCTAGATATGAAAAAGAGTGTTTTGATTGCCTCCCTGTGTTTTACAGTGTGAGTCATCTTGCATAAAAAGTCCCTTGATTTCAACTACACTGCAGAACACCATGTTCATTTACCTCCAGCTATGTGGAAGTCTATAATCTGAGTGTCTGAAAGCTCTTTGGATGTGAGCTGCTGCCCATTCATACAGTTGCTAACACAACTGGCAAATGGTATTGAACACAATTATTTGTGTTATCCTGTCCTAATTCAATAGCACTGAAAGACACACAGAGAATTAAAACCTCATATGGAAAACTAATTGCATTTCTCAAAGAATAATGTAGTGCTCCCTGCAAATTAAAAGATGGATTTTTAGGCAAAGAGGACAAATTCTGACTTTTACTTCCCCAGTCCCAGGGGAACTCAGGAGAACACTGACATCTTCTCTTCTCCCTAAGTCCTAGAAGATGCATATAGGTGGAAAGCAGACATACACGGGTGAGAATTACATGCATAAGTGGATAGGACAGTAGCACAGAGTGCAAGGTGGTGTTTGGAGCTCTCACAGACTGGACAGACAGTCCAGAGAAGCTGCAAAAAATTAGACTTGTTGCATTTGACTGTTCTAATGTCTACCAAACATTGCAGTGACCTCCAGAGTACCAAATAATCTTGAAAACTTAACACAACCCCTTGTTCCTCTACCTCCATGCTGAGCTCTCCTTGTAGTGCTTCTGCCAGGTACAATAGATTCTCAGCTAAGGACTGTAGATTTGAACCAAACTCTGTGCTTGGTACGCTCTCAATTAGAAGTTACAAGTAAATATGCCATTTATAATCAAGGCTTACAACCACCTATAAAACCTTGTCCCCCACAAGTCTGGTGTGCTGTTAACTCTCAGTTGCATGATACCTTGAACATAATTTTAATATTAGTTATTTATTATGGCTTCATTAACAACCTGATAAAGGTACACCTATTCCCTTCACTAATTTAAAAAATGCAAAAATCTGTTTCAAAAAACCACACAGTAAGGGAAAACAAGTGACAGTGCAAGATAATAGTGAAAGCTTCTTGAAATAATGTATATTGATTACGTATATTTATTTAACTCTGGGTTCCTATTATCACCGGTAGGGTTGTATTGCTAAGCCTGTGCAACACTGAGGAATATTTTGTTACTATGTTTTAATAATACAGCTAATGGGGCATAATTCATCAGTGTCTTTCTTTTACAAAAGAATACAGTTGTATTTGTCCACAGTCAAGAAAAATTTCCTGCTCAAAAGAATCCACATGCCTCCACACAATGGAGGAAAAACTTTCTTAGTTTGAATCTATGTCTGTGCTCTGGGATACATAGTGCCTATGATGAATAACTGTATAGTATCTTGAAAAGAATACAAGAAAGGTATATTGAAGTATGCTGAACAAAAAAATATAAACTGGGAGCAAAACAGTATTTATGGAACCTGCTGCAGAAAAATCGAAGTATTCCAAAGAGCTGGCTTTAAGAGTACTTCCTGAAAATGTTAACCATGTTAATACAGCAAAATCATCAACACAGTTGTTTTTCGTTTTGGTGGGTTCTTTTGTTTGTTCAGTTTTTTTAAGTATTAAACCATAATGCATAAGGAAAACATAGTATGTTGTTGATAGAAAGGCATCTTGAACATTGTATCAGGACCCTATTGTAATCACTAACATACAACTGCATTAATGCAAATGTGGCAGAGGTATCTATCTATCATTCTGTCCCTAGAAAGACTATATCCAACTTTGGGCCTAATGCTACCAGCCAGTGATTACCTGAGCAAGTCTGATCTGCAACCTGAGTCTAGTTCTTAGAGGTGAAGAGTCTGCCACTTCTACAGTTTCGTGGCTATGACTACTATTATGTGATTTCTCTTCTTCCCTCAACGTTCCTTTTTATGGTCTACTTTCAGCTGAAAAATTTATAAAGCACAAAAATTAAATTCCCTCAAAGTGTCCAAAAGGTCTACGGAAGTCTACTAAAAGGTCATCAGACATGTATTTACAACATTCCATCTATCATTTTCATAATACTTCCCACCATCTCTTTGAAGAAGCTGCCTCCTGCTCGCTGCCTGTACAGCAGCTATGGTACAGGGGTCTGAGCCCATGAGTGGGGCTTCTAGGTAAAAAAAAAATAAATGTATGGACACATGAAATAAAAGGCACACTTTCAAAAAAGATAAACCTATGATGTACCTGAAAAAGCCGAGGATTCATCATCTCCCTGACACCTGTATTGAAAATTTTCTCATTAGATTTACCACTCCTGTTATTCTCTTGAGAGAATGTAAATAATTACCTACGCCATTTGATGTATTACATACAATTTCTTAAAGAGAAATCACAACATATAATAGAATTTAGTTTAGGACTGTTCAAGAGCAGCACATATTAATGATGACGAAAAACACACAGTATCTTTACTCTACAGATTTGGCTTGGAACTTGCACACAGTGAGCACCTGAGAAGGAGCGGTGTTGCCTGGAAATGAAAGGCTTGCCCCCCCATGCCAGACCACAATCTGGGTGCTGCCATAGTTAAACCAACATCAAGGCTCAAACCTTGGATTCTACATTTTTAGTTGACTGGTGAATTTTATCTACAGTATATTTTACCTGGAGCACTTTCTAGTATTCAAGAGCCAGCTAAGAATCCCATATAGACATAGCAATTACATCTAAGCATGGAGTAAACCTCAGGATTTCCTTGCAGCAGTCCTCTGCAGGAGGAGAGATAGTGGCTAATAACAATAGTTCAGAGCGCTAAGAAACAATACAGGATAAACTAGGGACTCTGCCCAGGAAATAAATGGTATAATTACCATTTCTACCTGAAAAACAAGTATAGTACCAGTAGTATTGGCTAAACAGTTTAAATTGTTTAAACAAAAAAGACTTAAGGGTCTTAAAAACACATTAGCTTCCATATCAAAACTATAACCTTTTATTTTGCTCTTTTAAGCAGATATAATATCCCAGAGCACTTACACAACCCAGTTAGGTAGACCAATCTATCTTTGTTTTATGGATTGCCTCTTTTTAACTATTTAATCTCTCTCCCTCTCACATAGTTTCCCTTTCACACACCCCTCCCTCCCCAATTTAACCTAAGGCAGGAAGTGTTCTCATCTCTACAACACAAAAAAAAACAAATTTGGGGCTCTGGAAAAGGCACTGATGTTCTGGTAACCAAAGCTGCCAGTTACGTACAAAAAGTAAGAATGAAGAGGTGACTTCCTGCAGAATTTCCTAGGTTTTTGTGAAACCTTGTTACCACTTGTCTGAAACTTGTTATCACCGCTGCAGTTAACTATGGCTGAGGGATTAGAAGTTAAAAAAAACAGAGTATGTTAGAAGCCAGTTTGTTAAAACTCGAGTTCAAAGAACCAACTACACTGAAGTATTTTTGCACGTAGCATCCTGACTAATGCTTTCTGAAAGTATTAGTACTGACCGAAACATGACAAGAAGAAAAATTAATATACATTTGTATCGTAACCTAATTTCCAAGAAGACTTAAGAGGCAAACGTAGTGAGAACTTCAAAGAAGGGGGGGGTGTGAAAGCAAATATTATCTTACTAAAACTCCTGAGGCTTTGCCTGCTATTTCAAGACAATTTTTTAACAATTAAAATTATCCTGTATACAAAGTTCACTTTATATCAGGGGCAATTTGTTGGTTCTTTAGGCTTGTGGTTGTTGGGGGTTTTTTTGTTTGGTGTCCCCCTGTCACCTTTCTCCTTTTTTTTCTCCACATTACATTCCTTCTCCTTGCACATTTAAGCATATACAACCAGTCCCTCAGCTATGCTATTATTTAGACAGGCAAGCAGAAGACAACTTACCATCCTGTGTTGTCTATCTGCACCACAGATGTGGTGACGTATGTTCTCCACTACTGCTATCACGACCAGAACTGTTTCTCTTTATCTGGTGGATCCTTTCCCTTTTTTTGCTTTCTGCCTTTGTTTAATAGACGAGCAGCCCTTCTGCTGATCTGTCTTACAAAGTGCTCCACTTTTTCTTGGCAAGGGATAGTCACCAATTCCATACTTCCCACACGCTCTCACTTCTCTTTTCAACTTCCAATTAGATATTGTGCCTATAGTTGGTGGGGTTTTTTGTTTGTTTGTTTTTTGTTGTGGTTTGTTTTGGGGGTTTTTTGTTTGGTGGGTTTTTTTTTTTAATACTGTTGTATCTTTCATTTGCATTGCTACCTTTAGGTTCCTGGATGACAATGATGAGTAAGGCAGAAAGTGAGGAGAAAATCCCTTTGTATAGCAGAAAAATAAGCTAGAAATAAAATAGTATTACATGAATAAAAATTTAATTCAAACAGTGATAGGATAGCAAAACAGAGGAAAATTACAAACAATACTAAAATGAAATGGTAAAAAGACTTAATAAATAAGAAAAGCCCCAAAAGAATGGACCTACTGCATTGTACATCATATAGGAACAACTAAGTTTACTTGATCTATCTGCAAATAATTCAGTGGGGACATAGAATATGCTACATCCTCGTATTTACTTCCAGTAATATCTGAAAGTGGAGATGTACAATGCTGTATGACAAACAGTGCCAGACTGCAATAACCTCCAGTAGCAGCTTTCATTGGTATGAAATCTAGCAGCCCTTTGAACATGCAGAAGTTCTTATAACATTGAAAGATTTTGTGGAATTACCTTTTCTATGACCAACATGTTCAGTGTCTGTGAGAAGTGATACATGTTGAGCTCTACCAAACAGCAAATCTATTGAGACTCACCCCTTTCACGAACACATTCATCTGCACAAAGCGTAGGGAGAAAACAGACATTAGCAAAAACGTAGCAACAGGATAAGAAAAAGGCAACACACTGAGGGAAGACAGGCTTCATGTACAGCACTGGGGCACACTGCCTGTTGCAAAAAGGATGATACAACTGTTGAAGTGGGAGAAGAAAAATGAGAGAAATGTAGAATAAGCCATAAGCTAGAAAGCAGAATGACAAAGTTCTGAGGATGCAATTTAAAGAAAAAAATTTTTTTAAACCACTTAGACAGTGTTGGGCTTCTCACAGTACCTGTGACATGTATCCAGCCATATGCATCCCAGCTCACAGCCAAGTGTCAAGACCTCCTTTGCAGAACTTTGGTGTGCAATAGCTTGACAAAGAAAATATTTTCAACAATAATTTGAGAAAAATATATTTTGAGTAGATTAAAATAAAAAAGGCAAAATTCAAAGGAGTTCCTGCCCAAGGAAAAAAATCAGCATGGAAACATTCACCTTAAATATCTAAAATGTGATATAGCTATAAATAATCAAAAAATTATTGTGTTGGAAAATGTTCAGCTACTTTGAAGCATCTAGCAAAAGAAAAGGTTGTTCAATTTTTAATAATTGATGACACTGCCAGACTGAAGCATCAATGTATGCAGACACACTGGATAACTTTGTGGATGAACACGGAGCTATTGAGTGCAAGGTATTTCTTGGATCAGGCAGTTGTTAGGCTATTTGAGTGAACATGCCTGAAGTACACTTAAAGTCTTGTGCTTTCAGGTGTCCGAGTCCATTTTTGGACCTGATCACCTCCTCATCTTGTCATCTTCGGAACAACATTGAAAAGTGGGAGGCAAATAAGGTCTGAGGCTACACAACAAAGTCACAGGAGAAGAAATAGCAAAATATTGCTCATAAAGCAAACACGACCCATGGAAAGCTCTGAATGCAGTTGTGAACACTACTTCAATTCTAGCAGTTACTAATGTTTGAGTACTTCAGTCTACGTTAAGTGAAGTCTCAGTTATTCACAGGTGATAAGGATATCGATATGAAAATCAATGGAGCAAAAAACCTGTTGATTTATCTTCCCACGTAAGCACATGGTTTAGAGAACTAACTCTGCTTCTTCAGTACTGCAGGCAGAAAGGAGAGGCCTCTGCAGGTGTTGTCAGAATCAGGCATGCAAGTAACTGAAGTCAGGTTATTTAAGATTTTGGTGTAATACACAGGGGATGAGAAACTTCAAACGTAACGCTGGTGCCGTAACGCCTTGCATCCACTTGATGGCAGTGTGAACAGGCTACTTCTCCTTACACGGTGTGACTGTGAGCCCTGAACCGTTTCAGTCCTCGCCTGGAAACGTAAAGCGCTGATTTGACATGGAGAGCTGCAAACACTTGTAGCATTCTGAGCCTAAAGTTGGGCTGCACTGATGTGGAGTAACTGTCTATCAGAAAACGTAGAAGTAGTATGAAGATTGCTAACTTGATTTATATTTAATTAACACTTACAAAACATGCTGCCATCTTTCAGTGCTAAAAGAGTACTAAAACCACCAGAAACACTAAGCTAAAGGAGAATCACAACATATCTTTGCGAGACACTACTCCAGTCATACATGCCCGTTTAATTTTATATTATTATCACAACCAAGGAGGAATGCAAGCCACTAGAGGGGGTGAGACCCTTTTCTGGTGGCACACGAGTGCTAGACTCAAAGGCAGGAGTGCAGGATGCACTTTCTCCATTGCTTGCTGCTGTGCCCTCAGCCTGGGTCTGCCCCAGCTTTTCACTCCCCCAGCCCTGGCCCTTTCCTGCCTCCACTTCTCTCCCTGCCTCAAAAGCCTATCTTAAAGAGACAACAGTTTCTGCATTCCTACACGTGCTTCTGAATGCTATTTTACCATCAGCCCATTCTCTGGGGTTTTTTTTGTGTGACAGTAACTGCAAGTGAAAGTGATAAGGTATTAGTATGCAGCTCTGGTTAATGCAACAGGACCAATCATAAGACTACAAATTTGAGTATTAATTCAGCAGTCCCAATGCCAGACTAACAAGGATATAACAACCATACCATTAGGCATGGCAACAGATACTCCCAGCTGCTGCCAGTCAGGCAGAGAACTCTGTCCTCTGGGAAAAGCAGAATGCAGGATTGACTGAAAAAATTAAAATATTGAGAGAAAAGTAAATGCAAAATAATTCCACTAAAAATGAAAACCAACACAGTTCTGCTGCTATAACGCTGCCATTGTAGAAGATGCATCGAGATACACAATGTTCTGGTTATTGTTCCTGATACTTTCATAGCTTTCATAATCATATTCACATAAAATCACACTGCCAGATTAACTTCATATCAGAATTACAGCAACTATCCCAAAAAAGCAATTTCTGCTTAAAACAGTAATCTCATGGATGTTTTTAACAGTTACATATTTCCAGCTTCAACACCACATTCTACTACTAGCATCTAACATCTATATTAATAGTTTTATATAAGCAAAAATAGATCTTAGTATCTGACTTGACATATATATTCTCATAAAATCCACAAAACTGACAGCAGTAGCAAAACAGAAGGCCATGCAAATTAGAACAAATTAAATTAAAATCAATCCAGATTATGCATCTCTAGGAGCTTTCATTAAAAAAAAGTCTAAGTACCTGATGAAACAAAAATGTTCAGGACATACTAGTTTAATGTTACATTGGTGAGGAAGATTATCACTGAGTAGTTAGTAGAATAATTCATTTTGTTAACATACACTAAATCCTCCTTATACACGGAACACAGAGGCTTATCAAATAAGTTTCTCACTATTCTTTTCCACTATTTCTACTCTGAAAATGGAACCCAATTTTTAATGTGAAATGTGTGAAAAGCTCTAATGGGTTGAGGGGGAAAAAAAAGGGAAAACACCACCTCTATTATTCCAAAAGTAAGCATCAATGCAGCAACTTCAAACCTCGTAAGACTGATAGCTGAGTGCATGAAATACTCAAGCTCATTCCCACAGGCTTTTAGGGTGGCTTACACCTTTTCACATATCACCAGAATGGCCTCTGCTTCCTGTGTATAGTGATTTCCCAAAATCTACTTCAGAAAAATAAAATGCTTTCATTTGCATATGAAGTGCTTGGGCTGGCAGCAGCTATTTAGTTTATCACTCGGTGGTCAGATTTTGTCAGATGTTCATGAGATCACACAAAAACAGTGGTAATGTCTCCACTTATAAGGAAAATTACAGTCTCTATGTTGCATTTTTTTCCAAAACTTCAATTAGATGCAGTATTTTGTTGCTTTAATTTGTTAGTGAGAAGCTTCTTGCCAATCTGCTGGTTTAACACTTCTGCAGGCAGACTTCAGTTTTTATAAATGAGCCACATCCCTAACTGCTCCGGCAATTTTGCCAACTTCTTGAAGTTCAGAATTATTTGATATTCTTTAAGAGACTAGAGATTGGAGTTTACCCTTGCAACAGCTGTATTATTGAGGCCACATGTCAGCTGCTGTGCACGTCCAGTAGCGTAGCAACGATCTTTGCCGTCACTGAGAATCAAAATTTCTGGACATACAGGATTAAAAGCCAATGACTTTACACCTTCAGTTGAAGGAGAAGCCCTGAAACCCTAGGCTAGAGCAGATTATAAACCTTTGTGACTCTAGCAGAGAAGCAAGTATGCAGCCCCCACTGACCACAATAAACATGTTTTCTGCTATGTGTGACAGAAAAGGAAAATTCAGATTGTGTTTATGGTAATATGTCTTTGCAAGCTTCCTTCCTTCAAAGCCTCCTCTCCCTAGTAGGAAGCAGTACCGTATTCATAGCTATTCTGCCCTGTAGGACAAGTCTGCAGGGCTGCTCCAGCTCAGATCACACATGGCCCCACCGTCCTACAAGACATCCCGCTGACGCCTCACCACATGGCAGCTAGGACATCCTCAGCACTTGGCTCTCCGTGAGTCCATCACCACTTGGCACCTGCCTCCCCACACTTGAGACCCCACAACACAGCCCTACACACTGGGCCCTGTCCACTACAGCTCCAGGGCATTTCCACTTGCCTCCCAGTTTAAAAGCAGAGGAGAGCTATTATCACTGAATTTGCCTTGTAACCATGACACCAGCATGGCAAAATTCTAGCACATTTTTATACAGCAAAAGCCTTTTTTAAAAAAAAACCCAAACAGAAAAGAAAAAAAGACTGTTAAATCCATTCTACCACATAGACAGCAACTCGCCAGCAAATTAATACTAAGGTTAAATTCATGTCAAGTTCAGTCCAAAGACTGTAGCCTTCATGGCTGCCAGTATAAATGCTTTTGTTTCACTAAAAATGTATGTGGATAAATATTCTAAGTAAAAGGGTTCCCCACAGACTGAATTGACCATTAAGGTGCTTATTCACAGCTTTCACAAAGCACTGTTAAATGAAGTGTTCTTCCTGGTGCCCCTGCCTGTACCACTACACGGTTCGCAGGAAACATTTTTCTAAACACAGTTTGCTTGCCCTGTTAAGAGCTACCTGAAGTGCACCGCATAATTTCCTTGCTCAAATCTCCAATGACAATTCATGACTATGAACAATGTGGTTCAATTATCTAACAGGTTCAACAATGTTCCAACTGAAAAAAACATCATAATATTGATTGTTCCAATCCTAGTTTAGTGTTTGCCAGCTAGGCGAGAGATGCGAAATCATTATCATTAGTTGGTTAAACTACTTTAGCTTTCATAATTCTCGTCAGCTCTACTCGGGAACATGTAATTTTGCCGCACAATAATTGTTAATCTTGTTGACTAACTTTCACTGGTGACCTAACATGATTTTTCATGCTTTGTTGTTAAGTTTTTTTATTATCAAAAATACACCACTTCCCAACATCCACAATGATTCAGGGAGCTCTGGAGTCTTTCATAAGAACGGTAACAGATTTTGCTAAAATTACAATCAGCAAAGCAGAGTAGCTAGTGGTAATGCAGTGACATCAAAATGCCAACAAGCAACGAAGACCTGCCCTGGCTTTCAAAATCAGTTCTGGGCATACACAACAGGTAGTTTTAAGACACTAAGAAAAGTGCAGTTCTTGGTTTTTCAGGCTACAGTGTACAAAAAATATGGTTCAAATGCTGCTGCCTTCTCCAGACATGAAAAGCAGTGACTGTCAGCAGACTGGAGGCACTGCCCAGGGCTCGGAGGAGCATGCAAGCCCCTCCTGCCCAAGCAGACAGCTTATTGCAGGAAAGACTGTTGCACCAGGTTGGAACTTTACAGCTTTTAGAGGCTGAAGATTTTTAGGGCAAAATAATCGGCATGGAAATGAATAGGGAATGACTCTTCACTGTGTTCACCAAAAGCAAAACAAGGAGGAATAACATGAAATTAATGGAAACCACGTGACAGCTCTTCACACAATGTGCAGGATGTTGTGAAAGCCAGAAGTTTGTCTTGCTTCAAGAAATGCCTGAATAAATTCATAAGTACAAAATCCCTGGGGTGGTATTAAATATAAAGATACCATGTCTGGCCCTGAGCTGCAAATCACAGGACACTGGTGGAGTACATGAGAGAAATACCATCCCCTGCCTGCCTCATCGCAGGCAATTGCTCTCAGCATCTGACAGAGAAAGGTCACTCAGACCTTTCATCTGAGGTGGCCAATCTTTTCTTATGTTCCCATGAAAGAAGATGATGAGTTTTATTCATTTGTGACCACAGAATTAAACAGCTATTTTCCCAAATATACGGGAAATACATTCCTATACACTCGTAGCAGGCATTACAGCTACATTGCTGCTTACATACTCCAACTGCTGGGATGCAGACATGAATTTCTCAGGCTAGCAATTACAAAGATAGCATGGAGGAGGACTGAGTTCCTTCTAAGGTACAATCAGGAGTTCACCAAGTATAGACAAGTTACACTTGTCCAATCAAGGACAGCAGGGTGGCACAATTTTCATGGAGATGAGAAATATTATATGTAAAGCTGAGACTATTAAACAAGCAGCTGAAACTGATTTTTGTGAAATTGTTTTCGTGTTTTCTCACCAGATCTGTCCAGATTACAGCTGCTGCATGCAAAGAAAGCATTCAACAAGGCTTCAAAAAGCTCAGGCTGAGCTCAACAAGAGGGAAAATAA
Organism: Cariama cristata; assembly: GCF_000690535.1. Classification (NCBI taxonomy): domain Eukaryota; kingdom Metazoa; phylum Chordata; class Aves; order Cariamiformes; family Cariamidae; genus Cariama; species Cariama cristata. The sequence continues at coordinate 32,273 of NW_009620338.1, forward strand.
TTTCCTTATTATAAAGTAAGAACACTTAAACCAGAAAGTCTGTTAATACATATGGAACCACCTAATACCATTTTTAGAATTATGTTTCAGAAAAGAGACCACCGTAAAGTGATTTGCTCAAGGGCATACCATGAGTCAGTGCTAGAACGACAATACTGTCTTAATTACAGATTCTTATGAAGCCTGTAATAATATGTTGAAGGTCAGAGGTTGACTTAATTTTTAGCAAAATGATTTGTTAAGCAGTTTTCAATATCTCATCATGTAACCTATAGCTACAGACAGGCTTCGCATCACTATTCCAGTGGGAAACACTTTTGATGGCAGGAACTGCTGTACGAACATTTCATTCTGCTTCAGGAAAGTTAAGCAATTCACAGGAGATGCGAAATGCTATTTTCTAAAAGTATATCAAGCCTTGAAGTTATTATGAAGAACAGCTATTGAGAACTGAACAGACTGACAGAAGTTCAGAAAACACTTCACCAGGGACAAAGTCCTCCCATCCAGCCCACAGGGCACATCTCCAGTAACTGTCAGAAATGAAGTCTTTGCCAGATGATGAACAGAAAGGTTTCCTCTTCCGCACTTCCATAACAAAGCCCCATCGCAGGTTTCACTTGAAGCAAACAATATTTTTCTAATGAGCCATTTGATCAAAAATAATTTAGTTGGTTTAAGGGAGTTTTGCCAAGAAAAATAAGACAACTAAAGGTAAAAACTTTGGTCCTTAGGTAATGTAGTAACACTGTTTTCTCCAGAAAATTCTAGTCAATTCCTTATATAGACAGTACCTAAGAGTTATATTGCAATACAAATACACATCATAGCCCTCAGACTATTCTGTAGAAGGCTTTCTTTCCGCTGATAGATGAACCAAACAAAATTCTAATCCTCCTGACCCCTTGTAATACTGTTGTTTTGGTATTCAAAGCATTTAAGTGAAAATTCTATTAATATAGTATTAATAAAAAAGATAAAAGTAATATTAACAACAGTTTCTAGTTACCAAAGTGTCTGAAAACTACCATCAGAACCACAGAATTCTTGGCTTCTGGGCTTTCTGTTGAAAACTTTACACCATTCTGCTTGTTACTGAAGAATGTAGTATGGCTGCACAAAGGCATCCATGATCACGGCAGTTTGTTGCATTACCAGTCTTCCTGTGAAGTCTGTTCACGTGTTTGATCCGTAGCGATCCAAACTCTTTTCCCCAGGCCTGCTGCAACCCCTTGTGAATACCAATGAAAGGGGAAAAGAGAACACAAGCTCCAGGACTATTTTTATGCTTCAGAATTTGCAGGAAGACCCAGAGGTCTCTTAGTAAGACTTAGACCCAAGGTACTACTGAATGTTTCATAATTAATGTCTTTAATTACCCCATAACTCCTCTGCAGTTTTGTCAAGCAGGGACATAATTAATAAAAATCATTGCAAGTGTAATTTTTGATAACATGGCAGAACTAAGTATGAAGGAAAGCAGTAATACATGTTGTCAAATGCTCTATTAGACACAAATACTTAATGCCCTCACATCTGAGGAAAAGAGTTCTGATTTCCTAGGAAATCAATCAGGCTGCTTCCACAAAATGCCAAATAGAACAGTAAAAAAACCCTTAATAACTCAGGCTGTAAAGCACTACCTACTACCATCAGCCTGTTGAAGGCTCAGCACTTTGTGTGTCTCTATTTTAGACAATGAAAACATTTTAAGTCCTTATGTAGTTGCAGAGGCCACCTTAAAATAACCACTACAATGCTACCTTGGTGATTCTGTAATCCGCTTGAAATACTTGATCCAAGAGACATGAAGATCATCTAATGCAGCTACTGGATGGATTTAAGATAACCTGTGCATAGCTTTGGACACATAAATAACAGCAGTTCCCATACCATGATTAGATTCAAAATGGTTCTCACAGCTGAACAGAGCTGAGGCCCAACATGGGAAGAAATGCATACAGGGTTGTTCTATGTGCCAACCAGATTGTTCTGACCATAAGCATCCAACCAATATTATGAAAGTTTTATTCTGTCTCATGGCTCTTTGTATGGCTCGGTTTCCAGGAGTGACTACCATTTCTAAATCTGATCACCTTTTTCAAGCTCAGAGGCAATTTCAGACTCTAGGAAGCTGACAAAGTACCTCCCAGAAAAAAACTAAAGTTAACTTGAGAGAGACTCTGACCTTTGTTGTATTGAGGGGGAAGGTGGGGTGGGGTTAGCACAACAACCTCTGCAGTTTTCCGACTTAAATGAATGTTCACAAAAGGAATTAAGCAGTCATCTTTTATCTCCAGTGAATCGAGATATCTCAGAGAGGTGTTTGATCACAGTACAGTCTACCACAGAAACTGCATTCAGCCTATTGGAGCCCATTTGCATCCAGTGGAAGGACACAGAAGCCAAAACTGATCCTTAACTGATTTCTTTACAGTGCTCTGACCTGGATGAATTTAAGTTTCATAAAATAGACTTGGGGGTCTGCATTTAATGAAAAGCTCCTATGGTAGTAATGGACAGAGGTTTGATGTTTAAAAGTCCATGAAGTCAACACAGATTCTTCCATTTAGCTTACTGAGCTTTGAGTCAAATTCTACAAACATTAGCCAAATGACAGCCTAGGTTTACAGACAAGAGCTCTTATTTTTCCAGTCTCTGTATTAAGAAGATACAAGCACAGGAAACATAGGAGCCAACAGCTTCACACTCCTGCTGGCAATTGCAGGAAGAATCCAGATACCTTCCTCACTCTCACCATGATATAATACAAGAACAAAACTCTAGTCCCCACAAAAAACAAGCCATGAAAATCTTCACCGAATTGTTCTATAGAGAAACCCTTCCTGATGCCAATCCAACAATGTGTTTGTTGTATGATAGCACCTAGAGGCCTCAAACAGGTATCAAGGATTTAATCTAATATGTCCACAAACACACAGCAATGAAGTAGCCCCTGAGCCTAGGAAAACACGTATTTGAAAAAATAAATAGCTCACTAAAATATCACTGTAAGACACATCTTAGACACGTTTCCATACCTCAGAGATAAAGATGTCTGATTCAAATATTAACTGCCAGTGTCAAAACAGAGGTATTGATACAGATACGTTTTTGTTAAGTTTCACGCACATTTATAGAGCACTGCAATTAAAAAGAAATCTAGACTTTCAGCTTAGCTTGATAGCATGACTGAATGTATGCAAGACAAAGAAGTCCACTCAAGTATTTGTCACTGCAGTCATTTGGTGCTGTTGGTTGCAAACCAGTGGTGTGAAGCTGCCTTGATAAAGCCAATATTCTAGTGACAAATTGTTTTTAAACTCCCCCAGTGAGTTCGCTTACTGTGATTTATTGTAATTTAGACTCATGTAGCAAGTACTTTTCGAGAACTGTGCCTAATAGACCATTAGAGTTTTCCCAGATAGTTGTAGCGCTTCAGCACCTTCATCCTTCAAATGTGTTTGATATTTTCTGCCTTCTTTCAGCAAATTTGTCTCTTGCATTGGGATGTAAGTGGCATACGGACCACATAATACCTTTGAGGATTATGCCAATTTTAAATAATAGCTTTTGGAGTCTCACTGTCATGCAGATTTTCAGAGAACCAAGATAGATGTTACCAGGAGGTCACCACATACTACAATATATGAAGCACACAAAAAAATTCTTTACCTTGTTTATGTTCCTTTCTAGTGAACCCATCAAAATAATTTTCAGGTGACTTTTTTGGTAAACTCCACACATTCACAGAGCTGGGGTCATCATTTTCACAACAGTCAGAGATGCTTGCCTATTCCAGGTCACTCCCTTCCCTAGTAGTTTTATTTATAGTTGATTACTTCCCTATGATAAAGAAACCGTCCTAACTGACTTGGAAATTGCTATCTACCAGCATGACTAAGCCCATCATGTAAAAACTCACAGAAAACAAATTAGCAGGTATAGCAAAATCCCTGCAAATCATTCATCACTGTGGTAGACCCGGTACAGAATATATTTAAGCCTTAACTAATAGGGACCAAGAAAAGCACGTTAAATTGGGCAATTTATAATCACAGGGCTGCTATTAGGAATGTAAGAAATAGACGTGTTCGAGCAAGAGAACACCGTATCTTCAAGCCTCCACAAACCAAACATACACCAGCTGAATCCTGAAATTGGGATATACATATTTCTTGATAAAACTATCCACAGAGCACAGACAACCAAATCCAGTTCTTCCTTCCCCCTCCCAGGAGGGATCTCACAGCATTCAAACTACTACTTTTCAGTAAGTCAAGCAGGATTTAATTCAAGCTGGCTGCCCTGGGTAGTTTCCTTGCAGTCAATACACTTCTTTCAGGCTAGGAGGACGTCAGAGCCAGAAAGAACTGGGACGCCAGTCTAAATGACAGTGGAGCTGCCGCTGCTGTTTGTTAAGCCTCTCTGAGGATCAGATTTGTTTTGGCACTGCATCTCAGAAAACTCTAAAGGGCATATAATAATCTAAACTACAGACTGTCAAGCTCTTGTTAGGCTGTTTCTCACCAGTCCTGGAACAAGTATGAGTCACCAGCAAACAGCACAAATACTTAAATGAATCTTCAGGACAGTATTGGGAATGCAAACAGGGTACATAGTTCTTTTCAAGGGTTTGGGGTTTTAATCTTCCTACTCTATGTCTGTGCAGATGAACTGGTGTTTTCCTTTGCAAAATACATGTAAAAGTATATCACCAGCCTGTTTTTCCAAAAAGTTACCAATTATCCAACGTAATGTAATAGTGATGGTTGCTATACAAAAGTAATAAGGTATTCTAGTATTGTTTCTATCCAACTGGAAGTCTCTGAAATCAGTCTGTTCAACTGAGCCACTGACGTCGGGGACAGAAAAAACACTGTGAGACAGAACATCTCTCCTGTCAGTGGCTGTCAAGTCTAGTTCTGCACTCAAACAATGAATTGGCTGAAATATCCCTTACACCAAAAGAAGGAAAGAAATTTGGCAGTGAGAATCATTCACTACACGTGGAAAAGTCACTTAGACTTGTTATTAGTGCTGTGTTATTATCACCACAGAGACGCAAAAAGAAAACCCTGAAAGTTTGCAATGAAAAACAAAACTAGAAAAAAACAACTTTGAAATCTAATACTCTATTTTAGATATTGCAAAATATAAACTTGGTTACAGCTTGGGAGCATTAAAAACTCCTCAAATCTTAAATATTTTATTTGCTCTTAACTTCCTGAAAATAACTAAGAGCACATAAAAATGATGCTAGCATCTACTTAATTCTAATTGAAAACATAATTCTTTGTTTCCTATTGAATCAAGACAGTAGTGCTCCCAAGTGACATTTCATTATACAATATAGTCTTGTAGCTTTGTAAAAAAAAAATCCAACAGATTATTTTAATTGCTTCACACAATACTAAAAGAGGATAGACATTTGTAAACAAGAGTCAGACTTAAATAATACTAACATTTCTTTGAGAAGGTTTGGAGGGAACGAAGAGGAGTAATTTACATTTTCATTTTCTAACCATTCTGAAGCTGCTAATTATCAGAAATTGCAACATCAACATAAAGTTGAATTTATGTCTTTTGCCAGCTACTCATCAGGCTTTTCTGCACAAACCACCTCAATACACAAGTAGATCTCTTATTCTGAAAAGGTTTTCCCCAGTTCTCACTTTCCCCCTTTTGCTGATATTATGATAAAAAAAACCCTGTTTGCTAATTCTGCAAGACATTCTCCTGGAAGCGTGTGCTCTCTTGCTTCCCAGAGGTGTATCATGCTTTCTAGGTTATCAGTGAGTGAAGAAACTTGAAAGCACAGATCGGGAAATAACAGCACAAGGACTGCCAGGCCTCATTAAATCCAAGCTCTATTACACAGCACGATAATGGCTATGTTCTCATTTATTTTTCCATAAACTCTGCATGTCAGAATCCATTTAATACATTCTTGAAGAGTTCCAACAGGCTTATAACTATAACAGTGATATAAACAACTAGTAAAAATAATATAAAGATGGCAATTAAAGTATGGGCAACTTGCTGATTTTAGATATTTAGCAGTCACTGAATGGAAGTGAATGCCACAGTCTCAGTACTGGCATCAAATATTTACCTTAATATCTTCGTGTAATGCACAATTCACAGGTACACAACTGTTTTGCTAGTTGAATGTACGATAATCAAATGTATCCATGATAAAGGCTGCATTTTAAACAAAATCCCCTTTATGCAGACACAGAGAGTACTAATAAAAAGTGCAGGAAAAAAATATTCAGAGAAGGTCTAGTTTTGTTTAATTTGCATTTGGCTACCCATTGTAGCAGACACTGCCAGATTTGTATTGTATGCTAATAAATCAATATTCAACATCCAAGAATTTCAAGAATCAAAAATAATTCAGAAGCAAACTAATGGTTACATAAGTTTAGATAACTTATAAAGAAACAATTTTAGAAGTACTGGGCCACTTCAGATGTCTGAAAAAGTAGATCTGAAAATTGAGAATTATTTTTTAAGTTATTTAATTCAAACTAAATCACTATGTAGAACCAGTTAGACAGATACCTTGCAGAAACAGAAATCAAAAGCTGATTATTTTCATGGAAAAAAGTTTTTATAAGCTTTTCACAGGAGAGAAAAGTTGTCTTTAATGTGGTGCTAGAATAGGCAATACTGCCAGAGACAGAACTTTCTTCCTTGTTACTCAACACATGTTTAGAAGAAAACATCTAACCAAAAGATAATGCCAGATATACATACACACTGCAATGAATATTGGTCTTTTAATTACTTTTTCAGTTTTATAAAATTACTAATAGCATTGGTGTGAAGAGTAACTGCAGTTAGTTGGCATTTATAAAAGTTTTTTTAAAAGCTCACTCTATGGTACTATGTATAACTGGGGAGCTGAGTCATCTGTATTGTTAATCTGTCAAGCCATAAGCTTTCTTACTCTTAGCCTAATTTATCCTCCACTTCTTTTATTTGTTGAATATATTTTAAAGACTATAATCCAAACATGTCTAGTCTTTCAACTTGGATCCAAATGGCTAGGTCTTAATGAGAATCTGAAGCTTGAAGTTTAACAAGAAGTTAACAAGCAGCTCTAGAGCATATCAAATCAGAATATAATGCTGAAACAGATTTAGGAGAAGCACCAAAAACAAACGGTGGTACACAGCAAGAAAGCTGGCTCTTCACATGTAAGCAGGTGCTGCTAAGAATAAGTGCTGGAGGACCCCCACTTTATAGTAAAGTCGTGCTATACTAAATAATCTAATAACAATATAAAGAAATATTTGCTCGTAACTGTTTCTATTAGAAGACATCGGATAACTAATACAAGGTACAAAAATAACCAGTACTCCTTTTTACTCTCTCTCAACTTTAATGCACCCAATAATTAGTATTACACTTGGCAAAGATTTTCCTACCTGGACTGCAAAAGGTTCTTTCACATATTGAAATTTCAAAAAGGCAATCAACTTTTAATTACTCCCACTGCACAGCATACCAGAGTATGATTCTATTCACAGACATTATTCATATATAAAGAGTCATATTCTTATTCTCATCAAGCAATTGTTTCAAACTATGAAATGGTTATGCACAATACTCTAAATGTATTGCTGTAAGTATATAACAAGTAAAAATAATCATGTAATAGCAACTTCAAGAAGTACTCAAAAATAGAATTACTATGGTTTCTATAGAAGATGAGTTTGATTTATGCAGTATTTCACAGTCTTTATAAACCACTGTTAGTTTCGCTTTATAATGCATTTTGTTCATGTCAAGCAATCTTGATTCTAAAAATGATCTCCATCTATTTAGATGAACCAATGTGACAGGATTTTCCCCTTCCAACAGCCTTAACACCTCTTTTTGTCATAGCACAGACATGTCAACATGTATGTACTACACCAACAATGGCTCTAAATCAAATATTAACTGCCTTTGAATCAACATAAAGAGCTTTCAGGGGCAAAGTCTGCCTGTAACTACACTTCCACAAAAAAAGATATTTAATACTATTTTAATACATAGAAGTGTATTTCCCTATTACATGCTTGAAGGAGAATGTTTCCCTCTCCTGGGCAGAGAGAGGTGCTGTTCTGTTCCACCCCAGCTTGCCGCCCTCTACCATTCTCTTCCCCAGTCATCTTTTGGCTTCACACGTTTTATCGCCATGCTCAGCTGTATGCATCTGCCTTCAAGACCACCATTTTCTATTTTCCCTGCTTTCTTTAATTCAAGGTCCCTCCTTGTAGCTCCTTCTATTCTCCTGCCTTTCAGCTCACTTTACTCTCCACTTACTCTCTCAGTCACTTCATGTACACATCCAGTATCCCCTTCCTGCCTTCTTTATCCTTTTATGGGTATTTGCAAGTCTCCTATATTTTAGAATAGCATAAAGTTGTATATGCATAATCTCATCTAAAATAAATTTTTTTTTGCACATACTACAGGCATTTATCCCATGGAATGCACTAAGAGAAGGTGGTGATTTTTCAAGTCAGCAAGCTTGGGAGTATATCTGTAATAGTTTTCCCCCATGACACTTTTCTTACAGGTAAGTTTTCAAACATAAAAAGGTCTTCCTATTAAGATCTACTACATGAAAAAAGTCTACATAACATTTAGAGACAATTCAGCTGAAGTTTCAGTCACAAGATCTCCCACATTTAGAGAACAGATACATGTTTTACGTTGAGAACAACAGAACATACATTTTATGTTAAGCACTTCTAAAAAAACCATCAACACAAGTGCTGTATCATTTACTTACTTAGATTAAGTATCTTTAGAAGAGTGTATTGAGTTACAAAAGAAATTAAAAAAATAATACAAAAGTAAAGGTAATCTTACTTTTTCATCATCATCAGAAAAAGGGGCACCTCCAGGAGTCTTATTTATTGCTTGGGCAACACCAATAATCTCTCCATCACTGTTTCTTATGGGCATGCACAAGAGCGACTTTGTCTTGTATCCTGTCAGTTTGTCAATCTCATCATTAAAGCGGCGATCCTTCAAAAGAAAATAAGGAAGCATTAACACGCATGTCATACATCTAAGCTTTCTTCAGGCAGCAAAACATGTTATTTTCTTAACGTCTTGTATAGTTTTTTCCATAGTGTTATGTTGCTGCTTCTCTGTTATTAGCCCATTCTTTATTAGCTGTTCTTCCTCAGTTAAGATACAGAAGAAAAACAGTTTTCTCACAGGCTCATTACAAGGTGTACCCTTACATAACGGTATTCACTTAAGTCCTGCATATACACCTCAACTAGAGGAATGACCTACCTAAAGGTACTAAAGCTGCTACCAAAGCAGCTACCAGGAGAACATGGAAAATGAAGACAAATTAAACATATGAAGCACATATATACAAGAAGAGATAAAATATTGTAGGGAGACTGCACAACACACTTTAGGCCTTGACAAAGCACAAGCTCCTTAGGCCCATGGCTCAGCACCGTGACTGGGCCTCCTTTGATGGCTCTGGAGCCCTCTGTAAGCGGAGGGTCCTTCAGAGCCCCATGACAGCAACATAGGCCTTGGGACTGGCGACAGATGGTCAAAGCCACCTTGCCTACAGCTTTCATAGGTTTCAACACAGATAAGGAAATGATCAGGGGCTAAAGTTGTAGTCTGGTTCCTGCTCACCACATGTTCACAGGCAGTTTTCAGTTTCTTCAGTCTTAACCAATACTGCTTCACTCTCTCTCTATGTTGCTGCCAGTAAGCTTGCCTACCAGCAAAGCCATGGGTAACCACATGGCCCCTGCAAGCACCAGCAAGGGCTCTGAGCTCCTCTGTGCACACACACTCTAGCTCCTCCAAGGCACACACTAATGAGAGAAGTGTTTGCACTTCACCAGACAGATCTTTTCATAGCATGCGTGAAGCACGCAGGTGCTGGGGTTTCTATGAAAGCATAACATCCTGCAAGAATCACTGTGCCACCTTAGGTAAGAACATAGAGTAGAATGAGCCACTCAGATCTGGTATGTACTAATTTCTAGCCTGTCCCTGGCTGGGAAATCACATTTACTCACAAGTGGAACAAAGGTGTCCATTGACTGTATACTGCATGGATAGCTGCAGAATTACGACTTTACATTAAAGTAGGGAGCATACCAGCATGACACGATATATTCATCCAAAGTCTTTATCTGTTTTTCAGATGTTTGACAGTTCAATCTAATCAGTGATCAAGGTTGCGTATATGTAAGATGCTCTACTGATCTGTACATACTCTTCACTGCCTGGTGTCTGCACTAAACAAGAAAGTTCATGAATTTTCTTGTGTATTCTAAGTTATAGGTTATACCACCTTAAACTAGCACAAGAGAAATACCAGGAAGAATCACTTTCAGACAGAAATGCTACATGAAGTTGTGATGCTTTAAATTTGTGTTTGTCAAGTTGCTATACTCACACTATGTAAACTATGAAATAATGAAAGATTTAATGGAGACGGTCTCACAATACTAACACCCAACTAAATCATTGTGGAACAGGTTGAAAATGTATGGACAAATATCTGGGTAGTCTGAAAGTTCCTAAAATGTAGTATACATCAACTACAGTATTTTTTTCATTAATCTGTAGTGCTCTAAGGGGCTAACTTAACACAACTCTCAGTAGTGTTAATAGAACAGAACAACTGAATCCCCAGCAATAAATGTTTACCAACAAGCTTCATGTGACAAGTAGCAATCATTTATTCAAGAATTTTGCAAGTATAATTCCTTGTAGTTTTGTTTATTTTCAAATTTTGCTGGCCAAGAAGTGCATCTAATATCATCGAGTTTTTTGTTACACAGAATTTTAGGCATGATTATTTCATAAACTTTTGTATCCACTTGCATTTAGTTTTTTGAACAATGTTAATGCATAATTAACTATGAAGATTTTTATCTATTTTAATTAATGCTTATAGAAAAATCTCTAAATCATGATTGAATAAGCTTATAGTGTAATCCTATTGATCACAAAGCATGCACTCTCAAAAAACAGAACACATACTGTGAGCATAAGATCCCTCTTAAAATAGAATGACAGAATCAATCTTACAACCAAATAAAAAAGTTTGTAACATATGATGTTGAAGAGTAAAGATACTAATAACAAGATGCTCTTTGAAGTAACAGCAGCAAGTATTTTGTCATTTCACATTTTTTGCAAGGCAATGAATGCGCCTAAGGTAACACAGTTATTGAGGGATGTACATAAGAAATAAATGCTTGCATCACATTCAAAGACAACTTCACTTTTCAACACAAAATTCAAATCTTTTATTAGAGCTACAATTGCATCATATTTCTTGTTGTCATTCCTATTCTATGTGGGGGTCACAGTGCTGCACATAGAGTATATTTCTACCCCCAAAGCTATTCAGGTACTAAAGTCTTAGTAGTAGTAGTGCTAATCCCAATGTATCAAAAAATTTACTTAAGTTGTATTTAGACAGTTCTTACTTCAGAATTGAAACAGTTTAGGGGCAACTGACATAGTATATTTTACACTAAAGCAGTAGAAGTAGTGTCTCAAAGAATCCTTATGGTTGGAAGAGACCTCAAAGATCATCAAGTCCAACCGTATACCTGATGCCACCATGCCTGCTAAACCATGTCTTGAAGCACATGTCTTAGTGAAAACCCAGGTGCTTTAATACTTGTAGGAATTTCAGAATGCAATACATTGTAAAAGATTATAAACTACCATCTTCAAAAACATTAGTGCAAAAATACAGAGTGACAATATCACATCTTGAGATCGAATTAAATTTGATCACCATATAAAGGGATCGCCATCACTTTATAGAACACTACTACTGAATGACACCCAGCAGAGACAGTTAGTGTAACATGATTGTACATACATGCTTATGCTAGGCCATCCTGCCACTTCACATCCATATTCTGTAGATGCTCATGATTTCTCTGTCAAGTAGATGGAAACTCTTTTTGGCCCCACTTCTGTCTGTTGCACTTTCAATTTAGCACATCAAATAAGACTGCTAATGTGGGCTAGTATTCCAATGGGGTACAAACACTTTTTCAAAGAAATACAATAAAACCTCAGCTCTTCCTGGAAAGTACAGGAATGTCGCTATTTAAAAAGCTGCCTCACATGTCAACATATTTCTCAGCATACAGCTTAAAGACATGACTGAAGGAATATATTGTTTGGATCTGCAGTTTGTTTAACCTTCTTCTGCAGGATACACAGAGTTAGTTGCCTCTGGAGAAAGATTACTGTATGTATAGAAATGTTTAAAAGATGTATTAAATGTATTTTCATATAACTTTCCATGTCTGCCAGAACAGTAAGAGGAGCTTATAGTACTTTTGATCATTAAACAGTCTGAAGTTTTTCTTTAATACATTAACAGTTGTAGTAAGCAAACAGCTGAGAGCAAAATTCAAGTCTTGGCAGAAAATTATTTTCAACATAGATTGACAAAAACCTAAAGGGAATGGAACTAAACATGGGTCATTTGTTTACATGGCAGCATGCAGAAACCCATTCTCTGGAACACTACAACTCAAACTGCAGATCACAGAGTGACTCAAAGGAGGCTGCAAAGTTCAGGAGAGGTAGTGTGAACAGCATCTTTGTTCATCTTGATAGAGAACAGTCTTCAACAGCTCTTCTATCAGCCAGGGAGGGAATTGCTGCTGTTCACTGGCAGCAGCTCTGTTCCTCCAGGGTGAAGTTAGCATTTATGCTGCAGACAATAGTTACAGCCAGTTCTGGGTCCCCTAACATGAGGGAACTGAGCTGTGCTTATTTTTGTAGAGCAAGTTTTGTTTTCAAAAGTTTAGACAATATTGGCTGTGAAATAATGTTCATATTTGTCTCAGGTGATGAAAACAAACCATACAGTCTTTAAGATAAGATTTGATTGTGATGAGGAATAGACAATTCATTAAGTCTTTGCTGATGCTAAAAACTGACAGGATTTTTTTTTCCTGGCAATTTTATTTGTATTTTTATTTCCCTGTTGTGAATTGCAGATGCTATAGACTGTTCTAGTCACTGCAAGAAACATTATTTAGAAATGCTCTACACACACTCATCATAAAGATTAACATATACATTGGGTATTTTATTACTTGTTGCAATTTTTCATACCTTTCAACCACAAGGAATTAATACCAACTGTGATATTCATATACAATTTATAGTGTTCTTCTGCCACAGAATATCAAGCGTTTGGTTATTTATTATACTATTTTCTTTTGTTAATTCTATAACTTCGTTAGGAGTTGTTCTTCCTTATACCTATTTCTGTCTCTGGAGTGTATTAAACAGCCTTTGCTTCCATAAAGACCAGATTACTAATACGCAGTCTTTGATAAGATTCCCTTGAATTATTTGTGCCTAACAATTTCCTTAGGAGAACGAGAACCCCCATGATAGATGTTTTTTAATAATGGCATCAAGGACCCAGACCTACCTGATCTTGTCATCTTTCCACATGCTTCTAAACACTTTTATATCGACTTCAATAGAAGCTGAACTGTTCTGCACTGTAGAGAATCCTGCCTAGAAAGAAATGGTTCTTCTACAACAGAAGTGAAATGCAGTGCAATTATCACACAGTACACTTCACCAATGAATAAATTAAACATTATTTCTTCAACTACTTCTTGGTAATGTCTGAACTACTACTTAGAATTAGCTATTATTGCTGAAATATTGATAATATGCTTTGTGTTACTGAAGAGACAGTCCCTGCTCTATTAATTTTGTTCAAAGCAAAACAGAGTACATGGGGAAACACCAAAATGACAACATGCCTTGACTAGTAATATTGTTGATTTACATCTTGTGGGCCTTATAAAAGAAGTAAACCTTCAAGGGCAAGTTTAACTGACAAAGGACAGCTGTTGGACAGACCGAAAGCAAGTTGCAATTCATTCATCTGAATACACTCAATTAAAAGAGATACAATAATGTAAGACAAAACAGAAGTCTCGGATAAAAATCAGAAAGATAAACATAAATATATCTGAAAGTTTTTTGTTTAGGTAACAAGGTTCATGTAGTGGGTATTTTAATCCAATTGTAATTTACAACCCTGTGGCACAGGTAGTCATTACCTTTTCAACAGGCCTCAAGATTAATACACAAAGTGCTGTTTGACCAGCACTGGACAGTGGCACACAGGACAGGGGCTTGTGAGCCTGTCGAAATTGGATATATATAGTACAGCTGCCAGCATTAGGAACAGATTTAACGATGAACTATCAATCCTGTGTTCCTTAATGGATGCTATGGAGAACCAGAGACACAGAAGGGATTAGCAATCTGGAAAGTGTTTAAAGTAAAAAAAAAATATATTGCTTCTCCTTTCAAGTGGGTTTTGGAAATTTGCTGTTTGTATCTCCTGCTGGGACCTCTACACTAGGAAAAAGGAAGCACGGGGACCCTGGAGCAGACAGCCTTAGTCCCAGAAGCATGCCATTCAACAGACATGCAACAACATGTTTTGGTCTTCCTGCCATACAATACCAGGTTATCCACTTATGCTAGAGAACTGCACTAACTTTTGGAGAAGGGTATTACATGTCTGGAGCAGAGACTAAAGGTACAGTAAGCACAGTACAGGGAAGTTAATGCATTTAATTGGAACAAAGAGACATTTTTGAGTAAAACCTCAACAAGAACTTGGTAATGGGAAATCATCAAGATGTGAAGTGAAACTCTATTCCTAAGCTTTTGTGGAAAAGCAGGCAGGAAATTTATTTTTGGTGACATTTGGGAAAGTGATGAGGAAAGATACACAAGTGAACAAAATAAAATACTGTTTCTGGCAACATTAATATTGTTGAACCATGCCATATACATAAGAAAACGCAGGTTATTCAGTCACTGTTATGTCCCAAACCTCTTATCCCCACACCCCTCTTCATCACTTATTGTCATAATACAATATACATGGCAGGATCTAACAGAAAGGTTTTACTGGGTTTAACAGCATCAATAAAAACCTCCATGCCCAAGTGTGAACTTGGGTTGTGATGGCTGGGAAGACTGTAAAAATTTGTATCTACCTCTCTTCACAGGGGAGTAACCTTGAGCAAGGAGATGTGTTTAGCAGTCAATAACAAAGCTGCTAAATCAGAGAGTCTGTCAGACTGCAAACATTTTAAGATACAAACTGTATTATCCCACATGTAAGAACAGCCTGCAGCACAACAAGGTCCTCATCTGCACTGACTCCTGGGTAGTAATGAGTATCAATGTTGACAATACCAATGCAGCACTTGCTTTTAAGTTTTTTACAATCAAGACTCACATTCAGAAATTAGGGATAGACCAGATACAAGATACACTTTTGAGAGGGACTTCACCATAATTGTACTGGCAGTATTTTCATGCAAGAACACTGAAGAATTACAAGCAAAGTCTTCCAGTGACTGTTTAAAACATTACTAAAAACCAAACACAGTTTTACTGCTTTGGTTCGATATAATGAGATTTGCCAATTGTAAATTCTTGTGGAAATATTATCTTGTAAAATGTGATAGTAGACCAAGTAAACACACAGAAGAGAACAGGCTCGATTCATCAATCCAAGTGTTGGTATTTCAGCTGCCTGCACAGTGACACTGCAGTCCTAGTTCTTTTATTGACAATCTTCAAATACGTCCAAAAAGAGACCAGAGAAACTTCTCCATGCTTTTATTCTATACAAGACCAGATTAAGGTACAAACTGGTTTTTCTTCCTAGGGTTCTGGAGATTATGATACCTCTGTACGATTCAACTTCCATTTTGAAAAAATATAAATTTCTAGTTCCGGTAACTGTGAGAATAACATTAAAGGTGTGATCTGAAAGTAGTCAAGAACATAAAGATCAGAAATGCTAGAACCTCAAACAGCAGCTGTGAGCAGCATGAGTTCTTACTAGTGAGCTGGTATATTCAAATTCACTTTTTTAGATTCCCTACCTTCATCATATCAGATGAAAACTCAAAATATTGACCATGCTTACAAGCTCTGATCCCATAATATACTCATTATCCGAGGCACCTGAGGCTTCAGGCAGTTTGAATCAGCACCTAAACAAATAATGCCTATCTCCTGTATGTCAAGTCCTCTGGATTGACCTCTGTATTCATAAAGTTAGTCTGTAAATCTAACTGACAGATATACAGATATTGGGCAAGGACTGCAAAAAGTCAAATCAGCTGTATTATTGATAGAAGAGGCAAACAGAAAAACCCATTAAGGCCCAATCCTCTTTTCTTTGATATCAATAACAAAATGACCATGGATCACTAAACAACAATCAATCATGATTAAACCTGAACAGCTACACTTAGAGACGGGCTACCAAAAAAATCCATGCTGACCAGGAAGTCACCATTTCTATCATTTACTAAAAGAATCTACACATTTCTAACTAAAAAATCTCAAATTCTAAGGTCATGCACTATTCTACAGAAAGCTATAGAAGGTCTCTAAAATGCCCATGAAACAGTCAAAACAAGTATTTTTTTCTTGTTTTATCTTACTTAAATCTACATTTCTTCTTTTCAAGACATTTGAAGTAATAGAATAGGTTATGTTAGAAATGAAAACAGTTTTAACTTCCAAGGAAAGTTTCACCAACTGCATTTCAGTGTTGATTTTCAGTTTAAGTAAGTTCTTCACACATTGTTAGTAAAGGTACAGGTTTTTGTTTTTTTTTTTGTTTTTTTTTAACAGAGGATAGCTCTTTGAACTTGGAAAGAAAATATGTCCTTTTATATCCTTATTAAAGCTAGTACAATTTACATATTAGTAGCATGATTTAGAACAGAAGTGTAATTCTAGACCAAGTTTGCCAAGAGTCAAATAATGTAATGGAGAATCAAACCTGCCCGAGTATGTGTCCAGGAATTAAGTCTTTATGACAAAGACACTATCTTCCTTCTCCAAAGTCTAAGGAGAAAATGTTGAATCTAGTGAAACGGACTAAGTGACTCAGCCAAAGCAGAGAGCTACAAGGAAAACCCATTTCTGATTTTTTTTTTTATGACTTGAAAATACTACTTTTTAATCACATAGAACAAAACACCACAGGAGGTGCTCAATTAACAGGCCTGGCCTACTATATTTTACAGTTCACTGCATATTTTTGTCCTCCCCTTAGTAAGGGCTCCAGAAAAAAAACAAACTCGCAGCAGAATTTCTTTGAATATACTCTAAATTACTGATTGAGTTAGCTAAGTTTTATCAAAAAACAGGTAAAAAGAGTAGTATGTTTGACAGCATTGTTAGCCTGACTATTACCGTACTACCAAACTACACAGGATAGACAAATTTGATTTGATGTACTTTTGATTGACTTTATAGGAAGCCATCCTACAGGAACCTCTATATTTACAGAAGTAAAGAAACTGAAGTTGGAAGAGACACATTCAATTTCTTATTCATGCTTCCTATGACTAAAATACATTAACTTTTATAGGAAAAAAAAAAGCAATCCAGAAGACAGCAAGTTACCTAGATTCAAAGCATAACATTAAAAAAGCTAAATACAAATAAAAAGTGAAGACATCCAGTCTGTTCTAGACACTATTCTCTAGAAATCACATATGGTTTAAATGACATTGTACATAAACAGGAAACAAGCCAAGTAATAAAACACTACAGTAGATATGGGGGAAAACCTTGTGGAACAGAAACTTGCACACAAAAAACAAGTAATAAAGCAATCTCTGAAGAGACTTCCATGTAAGGATTGGTGCAGCTATTCCTGTGATCTGCCCCAAAAATCTCTAAAACCCCAGAGACAAAGGCAGCAAGAGAACGAACTAGTGCCATTCACCAGCATCCCAAACCCAATTCTCCCAAGTAAATAAGCACACAGTCCAGTTATATTGTGACTATTTATATAGTGACAGCAATATTTCTTATAAAATGAATAAAACAAGTAAAAATGTGCAAAACAGCTCTGTTCCTTCACTCCCAAAAAAATTCTTTAAAAAAAGTAGGGAACACTGACCCTCAAAAAAAACCAACTTGATTTCCAAATTTAACTGAGTAAATCCATAAATCAGCTTATTTTGGAACACAAAACCAAAACAAGGTGTTCATTTGCAATGATGCAATACTAACAAGGCATGTTGTCTACTTATGACTGGCACAAAGTTAATAGGAAAAACAGTATAGGTAATCTTTTAGACAGGAGTAAATAACCTTATAAGCACTAGCAAGTTTGGAGACATGACTGCCAAGCTAATAAGCATAATTACATTTCATGCTTTATAGTCTGAACTGATGAACAGCAGCAGGGATTAGAAAAGATTCTTCCATAGGACAACATTACCCAGATCCATCACATAAGGTTCTTGTTTTCTTCCTTTGAAACAAACTCCTGTTAGATCACCAATAGCATGTCAGTAAAATCAAGTTGTGATCTTATGCATGGCACCTTCTGCACACTTCTGCTCTACTCATATCATTATTAAAGAAAAAAACATTTACAGAGAAAAATATTTTCCCTCTAGTTTTTAAATATTTAGAGATCACACCCACTACTGTTTGCTCCATCACAGTGGCTCTCTGTACCTTTCTGTACTGGACCTGACAACTCTCTAGGAACCAACCACAACCATGTCCATGTTCCCATCTTGTTCCAACCTCACTTTGAGCCAGGTCTTAGTGCTGAACTCCTAAATATTAATGATTATATAAACTATATACACACAGGGTAGCCTTAAAAAGCTGATAGCCCTCTGAGCAAAGAAACCAACAAGACTCCTAGGTGTTTCAACAGAAGTCTGTGTATCAGTTTAAGCCTAGCACCTGCAGGCAATTACTCAGGTGAGCAACACATAGCTTCAAGTGTTACAGAAGCAATATAATAAAATTTTTGAATAATAAGTGAAAATATCTTATTGTGACAAAGCAGTAGCATTAACTAAGCCACACTCCTTTGTAAACATGAACTGTAGAGACATTAAGCTCAGACTCCACAGCTTCTGTTACCCTGTTAACACACAACTCCGCTGAGCTGTTAACTCAAGTTGTTTATATTTCATAGTTTGTCAGTATGGTTGTTTTAGAAAAGTAAAACAAACTAACTGGCATAATCATGTATGTATGCTTGTTTATTAACTTTGTTGTTCTATAAAAAAATTATACAATAGCATACAACTATAAGTAACCAAAATGAAATATCCATGTTCTGAAAAACTGAAAGCTAATCAAACAGAACAGCAGAATCATTCACCAAGCAAAACTACAGCTTTACCCAGTCTTCCACTTATAATGAGATTTCAGCTAAAATCTGAAGGGCCTAGTTCTGCAATTCTTTTTCAGAGTCACTAACCCGCTCTAATCAAGTATATGTATTTCCTTCTCACAAGGAAATTACAGGCCACAGAAGCAGCAGTTTCCCTCCTGTTCCACAAGGAAGTTTTGCAAGTGTCCGAGGGGAAAAAATGAAACAAAACTGAAAACATCCGTCTTCTTCAGACACATGCACTGACTGAGGAACAAACTAGTTAAAGTGAGTCAGCTTAACAAAAGATGGCCTTACAGGGAGGCAGGAAAACTACACCAGCTCTCCAAAAGGTTTTCCTGCTCCAGCTCTGCCATGACCAACAACCCAGAGGCCTGCTGCCAGAGAGAGTGCTGGGGAGCCAGGCCTTTTGAGAAGCCACCAGCACCAGGGTGCTGAGTACTTGCCCTGTAGGGCAGCTAAGAAGATGATCCAGCTAGATTTATTTTTTTTTATTATTAAAAAAATATATTACTAACCTGCTAATACCCTGAAGTCCTCCATGCTCACATTCACCCAGGAGCCTGTACCCACCCTGAGCACACCCTCACAGCAGCACTGAAACAATACAGCACGACATCCTTCAACACCAATCTTAAATGTGCAAGCCCCACAAAATGGCTGATAATTACCCACCAGCCCCACTGGGAAGTAGGGAACATTGATTCCACATGTGTATGGGCAGACTCTTCTCCTCCAGCCCTTTGCCACTCCCTCCTCCCGCTGCAGGGACTTGTGGCAAAGAAGCCCCACCTGGGCACCCTGCCCCCAGCCCACCACCAGCCCACCTGCTCTTCATTGCAAACCCCTGAGGCAGCCACTGCAGGCACACCAAGCAGGTGGTGTGCATCCATGGAGTAACGGCCGGGCCACCCTGGAGGACAGGCCACTGCCTGCCTGGTTAGTGAGGTAAACTTGGTCACCCCACACATGCATAGAGAGGAGGTGTGTTCCCTCACAATACCTGAGAGCTGTCACCAGTGGTGTATGCTGCATTGTGCAGCCCTGCCTGTCCTGGTGATCCACCTGAGCAGCAGCATGCAGACATGAAGCTGTATCTGAGCCCTTGGGTGGCTTTGGACATGTACCCTTCTAGACACCTCTGGTGTCTATCAGGAGCTCCTGCCCCCAGCAGATATCTCCAAGGTGAGACCAGTGGTGGTGTGACCCAGGAAGGCCTTAGGATGTTGTACATGTCAGTCAGAAACTGATCCCTGAGAAGACGATTTATGGAGCGAGGGAGGTGAGGAGGCAAGGAGACCTCCTCAGCTCCTGCCCAGAGGTCTCTCTGCTGTGGAGACCAGAGAGGTGCTGCCTTCTGCGGGGAAATCCCTCTCTCCACTGTGAGAGGAAGGATGTGTTTGCCTCCACTGGGCTGCAAATTTGGGGATAATTACAACATCCCTTCACCAACTTACTGACTTGTACTTACAATTTCAAGTTTTCCTAAATTTGTGTAATGGGCTGGAGTGTCCTTTTGAGGAAAGCACAATAGAGCGGTTTAGTTCTTTACTGTTGGAATTATTTCCTGCATTCTCCGTGGTACTTCCTAGTCATATTTAATGCACAGCAAAAATTGTTTTAACTTATTTTTCAGTACTACATGGAATTTTTAAAAATTATTGTTTATTCTGCTTGCCAGGTTTCACGCTCTCTGCTCTCTAAAGAGCAACCTCTGTCCTTGTTAAGAGTCAGCACTAAAATGAGTACGATTATTGTTCGTGTCTTCTGCTCAAGTGCTGCTGAATAAAACTGAACTTCCCAGGACTGAGGGCTTTAATGCCTTAACTGCTCTTTAAGATTGAAAGAGACACACTGTTAATATTGATGATAACAGCTACCCTGTGTAATGAAACGTGGCTCCCACCTGCTCGTGACCTTCTGCACCAACAGCCTGTCCCACACAGGCACTTCCAGGCTGAAAGGTTTGGACACGTGAGCAGTAAGTTTGTAATGCTGTCCTGGCACAACAGGAGACAATGAATTCTCAGAGCTCACCCGGAGGGCCTAAAAAAGACAACGTTGATGCCCACACCTAGGTGTTCAGGGACATTTAAAATTTACTGTAAAGGGTTGTGTGTGCATTAGCTGCATTACACTTGCCTAAACTTGAAAGAGGTTAACAGAAGAGTCCAGAACAAAGAGAGCTCGATTTGTCTTGTTTTGCTTCATTTTAGCTCCAGTAATGTGGTTAAATTTTCTTTTTAAAGATTTGAGCCATATCAAAAAATAATTTCTGATCATCTTTTATAGCACTTTCTCCAAGTTACAAACCCCCATGTCTTAGCATGACTCCGTTTAATATTTCTCCTCTCTTTGCTCCTTGCTTTATTAAAACATCCATCTGGTAAGCCATTTTTTCTTCTGTCTTTTAAAGCTATTTTTTAAATTCAAAATTTAACATAAGATGTACAGAAACTTTATTCAGCTGACACCGGCAAATGACAGAACATATTTTTCACCACTTTCTGATGTATGCTTACTATTCTAAAGAGTAAGAATTTTTTCACAAGTTAGAAGGACTTGGGACGCTATTAAATTATCTCCCAACTTTCACATAGCTAAAGGTATAACAATAACCAAACATTACTTGTGATTTGAAATTTTTATTATTTAAATACGGCTCTAAAAGATGGAAGAAAATCGAAATGATCAGTAATTTCAGCTAAACATCATAGAGGACCTGTAAGAAGAAGGGATGACATGAAAAAATACATAGCTTTAAACAGGAAAAAAACTTAAATTTTTAAACAACTCATAGGAACTGCAGTTAAATGTTTAATGGCCTGTCTGCCTGTGTACTTACAACATGCTTATTAGTCTTCATATATGACTGCAAAAGCTACATCTATGCTCTGTTAAAAGGAGCCTCAATGGACATTTCCTTGCCAGTACGATCAGATTCTTCCAACATGTATGCTCAAGACATAATGTGTTATTCACATAAGAATAAGGAGTCAGAAATGCTTCCCAAAATTAACATAGGGGAAGACCCAAGGCCTTATTTGAAAACTTAAACTGACTAGGAATTAGACTTACAAGTCAACTGGATTACTTCCAGCAGAACGAGTTTCAGACTGGCTCCGAAATGCAAAGAAAGTATCTAATTCCTTTCCTGTTCTCAAATCCTCTGTAGTGCTAACTCTTACAGATGGGATCATGTATTTTACAAACTGTTATAATTATAAACTCACTTTCATGAGATGACTTTGCAATGTAATAAAGAAAGCTTTTAATGCCATGAATGAAATTGTGCAAATTTCGAATCAGTCATATAACATTCACCTAAACCTTTCCATAAACTAAATATTTGTCAAATTCTCTGATGTTGTGAACTTCCAAAAAGTTTGTTCAGTCACTGATGAACTTCATAAATCAAATTACCGTGAGATGTTATATAGTTATTGTTTAGTATTAAAAAAGTGATTATTATACAGTCCTCAATACATAACATTAATTCCAAACCTTGTATCTAAGTATGCTTATTGAATTAAGGAAGATTGTTTACATGAGCAGGTTTTGAAAGTCAGGCTCAACAACAGTAATAATCACCTGGATCATGGAAAAGCCCCAGCCTATTCTTTGATTTGATTTTTTAATATTTTTTCTCTTTAGAAAAAGAAATTAATAATTGAAATCTTACATTATATCTGAAAATGATATTGCAAGTCATTTATAAATATTTCCTAAACCAAACAGTCTGTGTATGAGCACAGGGGACTGCCTGCATGAAGCACATTACAAGACATGACAGGATTTAAAGGTAGTGTTGATCGCGCTGAAGTCCCATTAATGTCAGTAGTAGCTGATGATACAAGCAAGCAACCCAATTTGTACTCGATGGCAGAATTCCAACTGGTATTTGGTCAGGCTCTGAGAAAATAAAGATGGTTGGATGATAATAGAACAAATTTCCCAATTCTGTAAACTAGCTAACTGATGATATGGAAGTATCTTTATCTCTTTTTAAACAAGTTTGTTAATTTAAAAAACATGCAAAAAAAAATTTAAATTAATCTAGAGGTGTTCCTCTGAGCTAATATAAGGCCTTTTCTTACCAAATGGGTAGCATGAATGTAGACACTCTCTTCAACGGACAAAATGGTGCTGTGCTGTCACCCCTTTTTCTCCAACTCCATCTGTCAGCCTGACAAAGGTTCCTGGTCGTGCTTTTCTTACCTGACGGTTGATTAAAAACTTCCATTGTCAGTATCAACGCCAACAAAAATCATATCATTATATTTATTAATTTTTAAAGTGCTGTATTGTGAGCACTACAATGGATCTGAAATGGAACAGCTGTCATTTCTTTATGCACATGTACCTGGGCTTCCATAGGGCTCTTTATACTATGAAATTAGAAAGGTCTCCTTTTAATGATGCACCGTGGATATATACGTGCCAGGTAGGAGAAGATAAACTGTACTAACTCAGAAACATAACAGAAAGCAGATCCCCCATTTTATTATCAAGCAAAACTTTCATTAAAGTTGCAAGGTCTAAAGCTTCTTTTGCACTGGAGTTAATCAGATGTAACTCCACTGAAAGCAGGGAAGTTGCAATTGATACAATTACAGGATGAACTTGGCTTAGAACTTTCCCTTCTACTGCAACTAACGTACTTAACAGCTTAAATATACAATGAATCGTATTATTTATAATACAGTAATTGATTTTGAATAGGAGCCAGTCAAAAGTATAATATAAATAGTACCAGGAATAGCAACTGGATGGATTGTTTTTCACTTTTCTCTGCGAATGAAACAGACAATAAACTGTTTAAAGTAACTGGGCTTTTTCACAGGGAAGTGAACACAAAGTGAACAAACAGTGAAGAAAAAAATAATACAGTTTCCTAGGACTAGAAAACACCCTGCCTTTCCAGTGGTGTTCTTCACCTCCAAAAAAAGATGGCTGGAGCTATCCAGAGTTAGAAGGAGAGATCAAGCTTTTCCCCAGCCAAACTCAGATATCCTTTATCTGTTTGGCCACTTGAGACTATCAAGAACATCTTCTGATTAACCCTCAACAGCAGGTATTTTGGGAAGAGAACAGTTTTAGAAGTGAAAGTGATAAAAAAAATCAGATGGTAAGAGAAAGTGTATAATGGAGAAAAGGAAAAATAGAGGAAGAAAGCAAGCCTAGATTTTTTCAAAGGTGATGCAACACTCAATCATTTCAGTCTGAATATTACAGCATTTTTACCAAGCTCTGTTCATTCCCTTTGAACTCTGTGGGTTGGGAACCTCTGTCAGCCTGGATCTGTGAGATGCTTAGTATTTTTCACTGCTTGACAAATAAATAAATATTCAGCCCCAAATACATTTGCCCTGGCTCTTCTGTATTTCAAAGAAAAATAACTCAATCTTATTTTTCCAGTTTCTTCCTTGTATGGTTTGCTATAAAGCATCATCGGTTTTTTAATGTTTATTATTTTTGTTATTACTGTAGAGCAAAATTAGACATTGGGCAATGGTTATTATTAAAATTCTTAAAGACATACATCTCCCACCTTTCTAAAGCTTTCCAAGATCCTAACTGAGAAAAGCCATCATTCTTAATTTTCTCAAGAACCTCAAATTGCTGATAGTGTCTCACACTAACAAACACTAGAAATAGCCCGTTAGGACTGAGAGAGGGAGAGGTAAATTTCAAGCTAGGAAACAGAATTAATGTACTGTTTTGCATTAACACACGCAGACGAAGGCACATCTGTCCCTGCTGAAGTCAAAAGGAATTTTTGTCTTGAAGCCAGGACTACATTTTCACAACTCACACTGGAGCCTCTAGAAAAGTAAAAGGTGGGGAAAGTCTTTGTAGGAGAAGAACAGGACTGGTTATATCACTCCTAGGAGTAGGTTTGAAAACACATGCCACGTGGGCTAAGTGGGCATATGCAAAGGTGAAAATATATGGTCTTTTGAAAGCAATGTGATTATTTCAGCAGCGGGCAGGCAGGGAACATTGAGTGAGACAGACGGTAAGAATATTATCATCGGGACTGTCACGATCATTTTTTTAAACTTTTCTTCAGCCAATTCCAAAATACGTTTTGAAAACGCACGAAGCCGCCTACCGCTCCTGCGAAATCCAGAAGCACTGCTGTACCGATTTTATGGCCACTTTAGTCCCGTCAGCCACCCAGGAGAGGCTTCCCCTCCTGCCTTCACGGGAGTCCCCTCCCTCCCCGTCAACAGCTGTCCCGAGCATACCCGCGGCCGCTAC
>NW_009620339.1:0-17164 GCF_000690535.1 Cariama cristata
AATTAAACAAAACAAAGAAGGTGTTTAGCTGTGAAAACTCTTTGCTCAGCCAGAGAATTAGTTATATCAAGGGGATGATATAACCCCTTGCTGGGTAGTTCAACGAAAAATATCCACCTGCTCCACAGAAATTCCTTGAGAACTTCTTGTCTTCCTCTTTACCAGTCAGTATTCAGATCTTTAGCTGGTGTGAGCGAGCACTGGAATAATTTACAGAGATGTACAAATTTGTAAGAGCTGAAGCTCTTGTTCCCACTTTTTCATATATTCATTGAGATTCTGGGATACCATCTCCTACTGTTTTAAACTCTAGTCCAAATTAGAGCTGATCATCAAGGTTAGCTACAACCTGTGATCTCACAAGACATCCTCTTCTCTAGTGCTGGGTTCCTCTCTGAAACCATCAAGTTCCTTTCATATCACTTAAAACAGACTTAGCATTTTTCACAGTGATGAAGACTTACCCCAGGCTAAGTGACAGACATAAGTGAAAAAAGTGCTGTGCGACTAGACAATAAGCAATGTCAGAATACATGTCTGCTTTTGCAGATGTTATCAGAATAGAGCAGAGTCTTCAAAACTCCTGCCCTACATCAGCCTATGAGATACATTCAGAACAGCAAAGCCTCAATATTGCATGCATTAACCATAGTTAAACTCATTTGTTTTTTTCAGAACTTGACCCTTTATGAGAATTAACCTCTCTTCTTTATGATACCTATAATTTCTTCTGAATTAGCTATTCTAAACGTGCAAAACTTTGAGATGTCTAAAATACTAAAGGGAAAAACAATGCAATTCCGGGCATTTAAATCTCCCCAACACAAACAATACAACACAGCTACAGACAAATTAATGATGTAATAGACATCAGTCAATGAATGAGAATCAGGATGAGTTTATTTTATGCTGCTGCTGTAAGTGCTAGTGACCAATTAAAATGCTATCTGTGAAACATAGGTCACATCAGAACAGTATTTGTCAAATACAAGTTACATTTTAACACTGGAATGACTAACCTCAAGGTCACAGAATACAAAGTATACTTTTAATTAGCAACTAAAGTTGCAAAACTATTTCTCATTTAATGGCTGTGTTTCTGTGTGCTGAACCAGTGGCTTGTACCAGGTTGTACCATCTTGTTTGGCACAGGCAAACTTCGTTGCGTCTCTAGATATAACTATGCTTTGGAGACAAGTCATAAGCTATTAAAAAAGAGGTAGTCAGGACTCTGTAGTATTTCAAAATGGTCTCTACTGAGGAGGGACTGACTAGTCTGTGGTAAGAGAAGAGCTGGCGCGGTGTGTATTATACATGAGCCAGCTTGTTTTGGACACACAACATGGAATTCAGTTTTACAGTAAGAATACAAATCCCCAAAGGAGGATTTTGAAAGAGCTGACTGATTTCTACTAATCAGTCCATTAAGAAAAAGCAGTCACTCATAAAACTTTCGTAATCTGCCTACAGCATCCCATACGCTGCTTTCAACACCCAGGAGATTGCTCAACAACTTATGTCAGGTTTCTCTGCCATGCAGAATACGATATAAATCACATAACTCTTGTAAAAGTTAGTTACAGCTATGCCCCACGGCAGAGAAATTGGTATGCATTTAAGGGGAATCTTAAACCTGCAGACATATGTGAATTCTGGGAGACTAAAGTTTTTAGGGGTGCAGTCACCTTCCACTTGTCATATGCATGTTGATCCAAGTCACCTCTGGGAAGCATTTGTAAGGGAAATTCTCATATTCATCTTCACCTTGGATATATTCCTGTAAAAAGGAGAATAATCTTGACTACACCACTGAGATTCAGTTCCTCTGCCAGGAATGATTCATGGAGCACTTTCCTCTTCTCACTGCACTTCCTCTGCAACAGAGGAGCTTGCCTTGCCCATCTCCAAAATGAAATATTGGAAGAACCAATATTTTGCACTTCCACTTGCATTTCTACTCATTCAGAGTTGTAGTAAGTGGCTTAAGTACCCAAAATAGGCCCTTTTACCCTCTCTATAAACCCTGTTGACTCACAGCATGCTGTATAAGTAGATACTCAAGATAACTGAAAAAGGCAATCAAAAGGAGGGGGAGGAAAAAAGAGAAGCAGGCAGTGGTTCCCAACTCCCTGCAAGAGGCTGCTGGCTTTCTGCCTTCTAACCTCAAAGGAGACGTGACAAAAGTCTTCAAGGTAGCTACAAGAATGAAAGGACAAGAAATATCGAGTGTAAATAACAAGATAGATTTGTTAGATGGTAAGAATATCTTTCTAATAGTAAGTCTAATGAAGTCCTGAAATGGATTACTTACAGAAACTGGGGACTTTACTTCATTGGAGGTTTTTAAGAATAGCCTGGTAACTGCCTGTCGTGTGCAGTTTAGCTATACTTGAGCCTGCCCTGGGGCAGAGACATGGGCTACGTGACCTATCAATGTTCCTTCCTGCCCTATTATCTGCTGAATAAGAAACTTAAATATAACCTCAAAATATAGCGATTCAACTGCAAACTATAACTTTAAAATAAATTCTTTGGCACAGCAGTTCTTTCAAGAACAACTACGTTGTATCTACTGTCTTCCCAGTAGACCACTGAGGGCTTCTCAGACAATGGAAAGACTCAAAACCATACCAATTCATCTCTGAAGAAAAAAAGAAAAAGTGAATGTTGGCAAGATCTTCCTTTCTGGTTTCCACTCATATGAAGTCCCTGCAGGTTCACGCAACTTATCTAGTTAAATGACTCTCTCCCTGCTATACCTTACAGTAACTATATGTGACCTTTGCTACTATGGTGCTTTTCCTAATATGTGGTACTACCAGAAGTTTGGAAGAACAATTCCATGTCTGTGCCACAGCTTCTAACTTAGGAAAAATAAGTATGCTCTTAAATAGCATCCTAGGCTACTTATTTATTTACACCATTTCAAGGATAGAGTGGTAACTGAAGAAGTTTGTTCTTTCTTCCACTGCACATTAAAGCAACAGGTTAGAGTTGTTGCACTGTTTTGTCCAGACATGCCATGGTTTTGTGGTAGTTAAAAGAATAATCACTTTCAGAAAACCTGAATTACACCCTCTTGTGTATGTATCTGTATAATATGTATACAAATTTGTTAGTCATTGCACTTGAGTTTATTCTCTCAGAAAAGCTTGCCATGAACCGTATACAGTCAAGGAAATTCACACTGGAAGATCAATATCTGAATACTTAAAACCAACAGTTCTCTGGCAATCCCATATTC
Source organism: Cariama cristata (assembly GCF_000690535.1). Lineage (NCBI taxonomy): Eukaryota > Metazoa > Chordata > Aves > Cariamiformes > Cariamidae > Cariama > Cariama cristata. The sequence goes on from NW_009620339.1 coordinate 3,245, forward strand.
TTCTGTGGCATTTGAATATGAATCATTTTGGTGGTGTATCAAGTCCTTAATGTTCTTTTAATGCTGAGTTTTCTCATCTGAATTTCACTGGGACTTATTAGACACAGGGTTTTTCTTTGCCTACCTCATATTGATATGATTACAGTAACTATGTATAATTATGTGCATAGGGTAAATATGCTAATTGCATAATTGCACTCAAGTAAATCCTGGCAAACAGAGGATGTTCTTAGGGCAGGCAGGACACATACTGATAGGTATAACAGAACTAGAAGCATTCCTGTTATTTCCGATTATTAATATTTAGAGACAAAACAGGATATAGTTTATCTATCATCCAGGTCAGTCTTCCATTCAAAGACTGGATGGTGAGCCTTGCTCTCATGAGAATGGAAGTTAATAAAGTACCTGTAATAACTGCAGAATATCATTGTCCAGTGGTATTATCTGTATACTGGAAGCAGGATAACTCAAAGGTTAAACTGCGTCTACTTATTAAACTTGTCAAATCTGCAGAAGACTGCTTAGGAATGTAAAATATTATCAGTAATTACTTGTCTTCGTGGAGAAGACCTATTAGGAAAAATGAAACCAAGATGGAGAGAAAGATAGGAACACAAACCTCTCCACATTACGGTGCTTCATTTTTTTGACGAAAGAAACAGGGACAAAGACACCTAAGAAAAAGGTGCAGATTTTATTTCTGCCAATGACTTGATGTGTGATATTGGATTAATTACTTCATGTCCTTTATTTCCTTTCCTCCCTCTGCACTTAGAGTGACACCTGTCATCATGCATTTGAACATCAGCTAATAGACTGGGACGTTGCACTCACTTGGGTGTTCCAGTGCTGTTGTGAGTTTCATTCACACAACATTAAAAAAAAAAAAGAAGTAGAGATTTGTCTGATAAAGGTACACATGACCTTCGGGGAGGCAAGAAGGAAGAGAGGGAAAAGGGATTTATGTTTGCCTTTAAAATATGGCAGGATTCTGCTGGGATAAGTTTCCAGTTGATTTTTTTTAAAAAAAAATAATTAAAAAAAGCCCAACTCTTTAGAAAGGAGTGAATGGAAATGCTGCTGTCAACAGCTGCAGTACTACTGCGAGCTCTCAGAGCACTATTCAAAAATGAAAAACATTCAGGTTGCAATATAGTATTAAAATAATGATGATGCCCATGAAAGCATTCATTTACAAGGAAGTGGGAGTCAGGTTGAGGTAAGTTGCAACTTAGCATCCTGACCTGTTATTAAGACCATGGATTTGTGTCCATTCTGACATAAGCCAAGATCATTGGACTTGACTTCAGTGGGATTACCGTACATGATCCTTAAGGTAAAAAGTTACAGCGTCTGCACTTACTTTGCATGCAGAACGGATAACACTTCACCCTCCTGTGCCTGTGATAAGTAGCAGACCCTATAGTATATATGAATTCCTTACATAGATGAGGTATCCAGGTTCAGTCAGATATGCAAAAGTCCTGCAGCTCACTAAGGGCCAAAATTTTCCTTGAGGAAAGGTCAAGAACAGGTGCATGATGTGTAGGGCTCGGTGCAACAAAGCTCTACCCACATACAGCAGTTGGTAAAGAACATAATATTACCTCAAGGAACCTGGTTATCAATGACTTTTCATCTTGAGGCACTTGGCTTTGAACATCTTTGATTGAGCACTGAAATAACAGGTGCTAAGGACCTCTCTGAATCAGACCTAAGACATCCTAAATTGGCTATATCTAGCTAGAGCATTTTAGACTACTGCCCCTACTGCTGTACATCATCATGTTGCTAGTTTGTAGATACAGATCCCCTAGTTAATGTATGTGCACTATGTACCTGCATCACAAAATATCTGAATCCGTTTTTAAATTATCACTTATATTGGATCACACCCAAGTGAATTTTTATGCTCTACCAATTTCCCAGAGACCTGAAGTACTACACATCAGAAATAAATCGTTATAATCCCTAGGTTCCAAGCCAAATTCTCTTATTGAAAACACATACTATATATTAAACCAGGGATCCTTCTGTGTGACTGAGCTATTTTCATAACACTTGGCTTACAAAGGCCCCAAAAGAAAGCAGAGAGTGAAATTGCCTGGTGACCTCTTTTGCTGACAGCCCCTGTTGCTCATCTCAACTGTGTTTGATAGAACACAGCACATTCTCTTAAATATTTTATCCACTCCATGATCATGGGTGAAAGAAAGGACTAACAAGAAATGACAAGTGAAATAACTACATTTCTGGACCTGACAACACTCCTTATTTTTAATTCTGCCAGGGTTGTAGATAGACATTAAGGTATGACTTTGAGGAGAGATTAAATAAGTGAGTTTAGGATTTGAATTATATTGTACCCACCCTAAGTTCATTTGGAAACAGGAAGAATTAAAAGAAAACAGGCCAAGAAATCTGGTGTTCCCTTACATTGCACCAAATGCTCTTTTTTCTGTGTGAATTTTCTCTTGTAAAAATGAGTTCATTTCTTCACAGTGACACCTGAACCAACCATAAAGAAACAAACTATACTGATGATAGGAAAAGATGTCTAACCAGATTAAACAAGTTAAAGTGAAATTTCCCAATAAAATACTTCTAAGAACAGTTTTGTACTCAGTGTTCGAAATACCTAAATGCAGTCATTTGTAACAGTCTGATAGATGTTTCTATAGAAAATAATTATAAAATATTAGCACCGTATTGTACCTACATTAATAATATAATTCACCTGTAATAATTTTCTAATTCTATTATTTCTTTAGTTCCTTAACCTAGACAGACTTAAACACCTGAATAACAACTAAAGGGGGGAAGTAAGATTTTCCTCCGCCTCCCAGGAAAAAATTCTGAGAGATTGTTCAGGTTCCCATGGCTAAAAAGTAAGTTTATCATCAAACTGGGTCAACGTTAATGAGATATTTTGAATTTCTGTTTGTGCAAGTCCACAACCACAAGACAAACAGAATCCAGGTGACACTGAGCATTTTCTCACAGATCCCTCACAGGGAGCCTGGCCTGTGGCTGGTGTTGAGTGACAAATGAGTATTACATTTTAAGCTAGGTTTGGGCAGTTTGGAAATCTGATTTCAGTGTGCTTTAGAAGAAACATGTTAAAAAAAAAAAAAAAAAAAAAGACAAAAGAAAGAAAGAATGAAGATTTCTTACATTGCCAGTGGGTCAGATAGGTCTTAATGCTCTCCTCTCTGCTCCTGTGTTAAATGGGTTTGAGCTGTGTGTGGAACTGCAGAGGTGCAAATAATGGCAGGTAAATCATCACTCCCAAGTGCCCAGATTCTCTCTCCTTGCAACCAATTCTTTTATAAAGGTATAAAGATCCTTGTTCTTTGCAGATGGCCCAAATCTGACGTTCTTATAGTAGAGTGTGTTCCTTGAAATCAGTTGTCTGTCAGAGGCCTCTGTGGTGCTCACTAAGAATGTCAGTCTGACACAGAATTATACCCTGTGGGAAGCAACCCTGGTACGAACACCGTCCTGGCACACACACCATAGCCTGCCAAGTTACAACATTCTAAACAAAACAAAACGGAACAAACAAAAAAAGATTTCTGGACTATGAAGTCCACCCATTAACATACAAGGAAAAAGTATAAGAAGCTCCAGGAAGACAGTGAGTGCCTACTCCAGGTGCATTTGCGCTGCACTTGCAGTAACACCTTCTGGGCCTTGGCTCGGATTCCAGCAATCCAGCCCCTTCTCCCCCACCACTGTCCTCCAGAAAAAGAAGAGATTACAATCATAAAGATGTTATAAAAAGCAAGTGTGACATGATCAGAAATTAAGACGATGCTTCCTTGGTAGTCATGCTGAGAGCAAACTCCCGCTACCTTCAGTGAAGCCTGAAAGCTACCTAACGACCTGACAAAGCAAATCATTAGCAACATTTCACCTAGGTCTTAAAATATTTTCATTGCAAATGACTCTCCCATTAGATGAATGCCCGTGCAGAAAGTAATTACCCTTTCTTTGAACTTGCATTTCAGAAATTTGAAACAACTAAAAAAAAAATGACAGAGAAGAATAAGTATGTACTTTTAATGACACCCTCCCTACCCCTTCCCTCTCCTGGTACCACATCAGTAATAAAGTGAGGGCAGGTGAACAGCATGAATTAAGCATTAGAGTTCAAGGAGACTGCAAAAGATGTCATGACCAAGAGGTAGCTCTCACCAGCCATTTCTTTAAAACTGTTCCTCTGACATATATGAACTGACAGGACAGTACAAGTGAGCTGCCAGGGCAGTTGGGTCCTAGCTTGAAGCTCAAAGCTCTGAGGGCACGTGCCAAGAGACAGCACAGAACTGCTGGCTCTCTCTAAATGCACTTCCCATGCAAAATAGTGGACAGTAAAGACAGATTCTTACAATTCATTTAAAATATGCACCCTAACTGAAGGCCGAGTTTTCTAAAAGGTTTACTTGTTATGTGTCCCAGCTAAGTTGAGTGTGAAAGCTGACAGGAGACGAAGCCACAGGATCTGGGTTGACATTTACAGGTTCTTAGGCTTTCAGAAACAAACATCCACTTGTAACTGTGCATCAGCGAATTATTCATTTCTTTTTTTCTGTATGTTCATCTGCTGAGACATACAGGCTAAAATTAGGATGAGTACTCTTTCTATGTGGGTATACATGTATGTGTCTATATATGTAAGAGCACACAGAGACATATTTAAAAGGGAAAGGAAGAAAATGGAACTGTAAATTAATAACAGTAACTTAATTCTTTGTTTTAAATTTGTGATCATTCACCCTGGGCTGACTCACAATAAGAAGCCCATCTGTCTGAAGAAGATACATATCCAGATGCAAATATCAGGACAACGATACACGACCATGCTGTTAAAAAAAAGACTATTCTCTATACTAGGACGTCAAATCATCTCTCCTATGAAAGCAAGAAAGTGTGTATGTATCTCTGTATAGGAATTTTCAGGGCTTGGGAGAAAGCTATTACAGAGGATGAATCAAAAACAAAGCAACATTTATCAGTGCTTTCTTTAAGGGATGAGAAGAGAGAATAAAATTGACCCTATCATAAAATATTTACATAGTTTTTTTGTAAATCACAGTAGAGAGAAAATAATAGTACAGAAAAGGAAGATTATGTTCAAACCAAGACTTTGAAAGTGATTTTCTTCAGTAAAGTTAGAAGGGCGGGGGGGAGACAGAGACAAAGAACTGAGACTCCATGCATCATTTGAGTATCTTTTGCTTTATGTGCGTTAAAGAGTATTCAGCTGCACAGCCAGACCCATAACCTTCCCGTCAGAAACTGTAGCTGACATCAGACATCTCCAGAGGTACAGCACAGTGCTTTCCAACCCGGTTTCCCATAGTCTTAACCACCCTTGGGACCCCATGGTTACACAGCCCTCAGCACGTACTTTAGCCCTTGGATGATTCCTCTCCCGATCGTTAGCCCAGAGCGTGCCGAGGAGCACAGGGGTGAGCACAGACATGGGCACAGACAGGCAGTGCCCTGTCCTGGGGTTCTCTGAGCACTTCCCGTGACAAACTCGGTGCCTCCAGCACATGCAGCACTGTATCAATAGCTTACTGTAGCAGCCCGCCTCCTCCTGCCACCTAACCCAAGATGTCTCATGTCATCCTCACACATCCATCCATGCATCGTGACATGTGCCAGAGCACATCAAATTCCCTTCTCACTGATGTGACCTCCATGGCCTCTCATGTGCTGGGGACAAATGGCTTCAGCTCAACCCCAAAGACAGACAAGGCAGCTCAGGGCAACGCTGGGCTGGCAGCCTCTGCAACCCAAGCCTGGAAACACCAGCTCAGGGTCCCTGGGGTCCCCCCAACCTGCATCTCGGGGCACAGCAGGAGGAAAGCTTATTGGCACCACCTGTATCTTACAAATTTAACATTTATATTGCTACAATCATAAACAGTTTTGGTGGTTTTTAGTTGGGTTGAATTGATTTCCATGTGTTTAAGGATCAGCACAGGTATCAGTGGGTGTGGGATCATGGCATTAATTCAGAACGAAATCTCTTTGGATTTTAAGCAGCTTCAGCTTTCACTATGAGTATTTCTACCATCTCTATTAATTGCACCCAGTAGAATTTTCTGAAATTGCAGCTTTATTTTGGAGGGGAGAAAAATATATTATGTAGACTTTTTAGAGGTTTGGATTTAGAAAACCCACATAGTTTTACTCAGAGAACTCCACAAGTTTTTCTACTCGGCCACTTCCAACAGTTTTTTGTTCACTCTAAATCCTGTTCAGAGCTGCTATTTTCAGAAAAAAGCTGCCATATATCTGACGTAATTCAGATATTGCACTGCAAAAAGTGTCTTTAAAGTACAGATTTGGGCAAAGAACATCCTGCAGAGATTTGATGAGAAGCTTTTATACTTAAGTGATAGCCTTTGTATTGTATACAAGCAGCAGGAAATAGTTATTCAGACAGAAAAACAGTGCCCTATTATTCCAGAGAAAGAAAACTCTGAATATGACAAAGATGATCAGCAGCGCAAAAAGCATAGTGAATCACTGACATCTCTGGTCTGCCAGGTAACACATACTGAATGCCACCAGCTCACGACTGATTACAGTTTGCACTCTATGATGGATATTTACTTTTTCTCATCCCTTGAGTCTGCTTTCTGACACTGTCCTAAGATGACAGGACTTTGCAGGGGACAAGCAGAAGTTAAAACAAAGGCCACTGTAAGGACTAGAGTACTTTTTGTAGAGACTGAGTGTTTTCCAAGACTTGTACTTAATTAGAGTTGGAGTATGTCTCCAAAAAGGTGCATGTGTTCTCTCTTCTCTATTATCTGTCACATCACATTTCTGCTCAACATAATGCAGCAAACCCTGGGAGTGATTTGTGGAATATATTAACATAGTTTAACACAATGTGCATAAGATTTACATGCTAGTGCTGTAAGGAAAGGTGATAGGTCAGAATAAAATGGATGATTAAAAAAAGTTGATTGATTTCTGTAGCACTATTTCAAAAAGATGTTTTGGAACAGAAAACTTGACTCACTCCTTCCAAATATCTTAATTATGCAAAACGAAAGGAACAATGCTGAAGCTGTGATCCTCCCTGCACGACCCGGCATTACACGTGCAAAGTTAGTGGAACAATCAGTGATTTTTGTAATGTGGGGCTACTTTTCAGCTCTCATCCTACATGCCCTTATTGTGTCCTCCAACTCAGCTGTCTCATCTTATAGCTCTCATCTTCCTTTGTTCAAGTCACCTGAAATCAAATGTTCAGCATGTACTGAGGTGTTTTCCTCTCAAAGGGTGGAATTAGGTGTAAGAATAAATCTTTGTTTCTTGGATTGACACACAAGGAGAGGCACAATGGCTTTCACTTAAGTACGCCAAGGCTGAATCCTATCCAAAAATCTGTACAGGACAAGGCACTCTAGGAGACTCTCAGTCCCAGTGAGGCTGATGGGATTTTGTTCAGCCATTGCTTCCAGTAGGGCCAAAATTATCATCCAGCATCATTGGCTGTTTGGGGAGGGGAAAGCACTACCACAGCCCCCAGACCTGACTAAGATCTCCTGGCTTTGCTGCAATAAGAAAGAACAGTAACCCATAAAGGTGAACATCAATTTGGCCTGAATCTCAGTCTCTCTCAGCTGCGTGTGCATAATTCTGAATAAAACACCAGTCAGTCATCCCCTAAGCATCCATCACGGTGTTGCTGCCATTTTCCCAGTGGGTTGCTTCTTTCTGGTGGAACTAATTGACCTCTGACCCTGTTTATTGCTTTACTGCCACCAATTTAGCACCAGTTTATTCATCAACATCTGGTGGTCGGAAAATTGTATTTTACATTATTAGCTCTCAAATGGATAGCTAATGCTGCTTAATGGGGCAGTTATATGCTATTATAGATTCATTTTTTCTCATTTTGCTAATGAATGGAGAATCTTCATCAAATAAATATTTGCCAGTTGGCTTAATATCAAAGTTGCTAATTAAAAGCAAAAAAAAATGCTCGGTGTATGGAGAGCTGAATGGTGGTGGCATGTGAGTTTTAAAGAAGTATCATTTCTGCCATGCGGTACTTGCACAGAGGCCAAATTGGCAATCAATTTATCAGTGTGAGAAAGGTTGAGCTGTATTTACATATTGTCTCAGTAAAATACTACCGATTTATTTCTCTGATGCCAGAGACACAATATGGGCATAGCTTAAATTGGTTTCTTTTCCTGGCTTTTACAAAAGAAATGGAAAAAAGGAAAAAATGGAAATAAACAATCTTGGACTCAGTCCTAAAAAAAAAATCTGATTCCCTCCACCGACTAGCACAATTGCACTTTACAATGGGAATGTGCATAGATGGTGTGACCTGGCATGCAGAACTCATGAAATGTCTCTGCATAAATGTGTGAATTTGCAGTAAACACATTTCAAGCCGACAAAGCGCGGCACTGAACTGAGAGTAGGCTACACTTCAGCATATACGCCCCAGGGCTCAGCGCCTGGCTCAGATTTGAGACAATTCAAGTCAAGGCTCTTACATGAGCTCCCCCATCCTAAGGGCCAAATACTTTATATAGTTTAAAAGTTATTTTTTTGCAACAAACACACACATGTACACACCTATTACTGTTTGATAATTTTCAGTTATACACTAATACCTAGTGGTGTCAGCTGGTAACATTCAATGCACAGAAACACTTCAGCTTTTCTTATACCAAAATTTTTTCTTCTCAGTTCAAGATTCTACAAGGGATCTTAGTGAGGAATCTTTATAAACAAAACCACTGAGGTCAAGAATGCAGACACACAATTATGTTTGGAACTCACTGCCAGTCCTATATTCCATGTGTTTGCAAGCAACTGAATGTTACCATTGAACCAAATACAACCACTCACAGGTCTAAATTCACACAGGAATTCAAATGGTTTTTGCCAAAGTGCAAATATGAATGCAAGTGAAATCTAACCTGCATTACTTGCACACTCCTCCTATGAAAAAGTGTACAGAGACTTTTGACTCCCCCATGTGACATGTAACGAGAAACTGCGGTTTAGATTTAAGAAGCCTTCAGCATTTAGCATAATTCACCCACACCACATTTTCAGCACAATCCACATGCATCTTGAGGCAAAGAAGTAAAGGCATAACAAACACAAATTATTGTAATAGTGCTATTAAAATGCGGAGATCTCTTTATTTTTCCCAAACCAAATAATTCCTGTCATTTCAAAGAGAACATACAGTAATCCAAAGCTACTGAAGCACACAGAAGCTATGCCAGCTCTAACATATCTGCTGGCTTTGTGGACCATTAAATAGCACAAATGGCACTATGAATTATTTCTGAAAATGTCAATATGTTTCTAATGCATTGGCACAATTCTCCTAATCTTTGGGTGCACACTTCCTGAGCCTAGGTCCCAGTTCAGCTCCTGGATGCCCTCTTTTTCCATCCCACTTAGAGGATGCAAGTAGCTGACAGCAGACACAGCCCACATAGACCCCTAGATGCAATTTTAACCACTACAGTTTACAAAAACTATCACGGGTGCTGAAAGCACAGGATGAGCACTCCTCTAGCAGTAGGAAGTTATATCATAAAAAGTAAACGTCAAAGCCCAGGAAGTCATTATAAAAGTGTCTCTTTTTATTTCTTTTTAGAGCTCTAATGCACTCTAGAGTGAAGAAAATAAACCAAAGAAAATAGAAAAAGAGGAGGAAAAAAAGCTGTGTCAGGCAGATTTATATGGGCTCATTCTGCCATTCTTGTTTGTAGATCCATTGGCACACATATGATAAAAGTGCAGAAGAATTAGTGTTTCACTAATACAGATTATTTGAACCTAATGCAGAAGAGTCACAAACCCATCATTTCTAAGAAGTCAGAATAAAACTAAGATATGTGTCAGGTTTAATATTTGTAGCCTGATGCTCAAGCATACCAATATTTGTCATGGCCTATGACTAACACCTCTAGTTCCAAAATCCTCTATTCATTAATACATTCATTCATTGAGTAAAGGGATTTTTTTTTCCCCCCTCTGCTTTTTACTTTTATTACTAAATTTGCTAATAAAACCTCAGTCTTCTATTATTGGGCATGTCTGTATTTTACATAGTTTCACTGTGGTCAGGAGAAGCAGATTTGAAGAGCTAAGAAAAAAAAAATCTGTGGCTTTCATTTCAGTAGACACCTCTGCTTCAGTTACAAGCAATAAAGGGTTTGTAATTGCAAAACCTTCAACTTACATGGTAACTTGTCAAAGCAGAAACTAGTCAGATGAAGAGAGTTGATGGTTCTGTGCTGTCAATAGAGTCAGACCAAATTACATCTATTTTAAGATCCTTTCTACCTGTCCAACAATATAAAATGACATGAATGTTCTCCCCTCATGGGCTTTGTGTCTCATAACCTCCTTTCACAGAAACTACTCAACCACATTAGTCCACCCTTGTGAACTCTCCACAAGCCATTCCGGAAGATGTGCTGTAGTGAGGTACACCAGACTATATTTTTTAAGTTCTAAATGAGCAACAAAGACGACATTGGTCTGAACAGAATCTTAATTTGTACCTCTGTGGATGCACATTAAAGATCCTCTTGTCACAGGGAAAAGTAAAGCTAACTGTGGTATCCATAGCTTATGGTACAAAACTGAAGGTGAATGGAAACTAGAACAGAGATTCCCCTCTTTGGAGCAGAGAGTGATCTCATCAAAGAAAGGTCCTGGGCTATGTGATTTTAAGTTATGATTTAGTATGTCCTTAATTCAGCTGCGGCTTCAAATCTCTTGCAACAGACACCCTCAAATTGCTTTTTAATGTCTGATGCAAAGCACATTTCACTCTAAACCTCTATCTGATTTCCACAAGTCTGATGTAAGCTGAGGTGAATCAGCCCAGGTTTGCTGAAAGGCAGATCCAGATCGACTTACACTTAAAGGGCAGCTTCTCTTGAGTTTTGTGATGGTTCAGAAATACCTGACTGCAATTTTTTCCTGAGTTTGGAATTTGTAATGTCTTCTCACATGAGGCTTTTGTTGCAAACTTTCTGAGAAACAGCTGTCAAACTGTAAAGTGAATCTCTATACTGCCTCTTTTCCAGGGTAAAATAACTTTCTTTTGCAAGAAAAGTGCCTAACTTGGCCAAAAAAAAAAAAAAAAAAAGAAAAACGAAAAAAAAAGATCAGCAGTATGTATTGAAATACATAACTCTTCAGCCAGGAAAGATCTTTTCTTTATGAATATATAAAATGCACTCTCTTGCAACAAGTTTGTAGCTTATTTATCCTTCCCAGGTGGCTACTGAAAATTCCTTAAATGTTGTGTGATGGAGTAATGATTCTTTTCTGCCTTACCAGTGTAAACTGAATATATCTAAGAGCAGAATATATTGGCAATAAAAAAAGGTTCTCCTTTTTGAGATCTATCAAAATTAAATATACTGGGGAGGCTTTGAAGTTAAATTTAAAAAAAAAAATCTTTGGGAAATTGCCTTTCATTTCTAAGAGCACAATTTAAATTCAATCTGAGGGTTTGCATGAGACACCTCAGGTGCTCTCTGTTCCAAATTCAGTTGATTAATGTTGCCTTAACAGATTTGCTGAAGAATCAGGCAGATGTAATTAGTGGAGAGGTAGCTAATACTATACATAGATCATCAAAGGATAAGTATGCACAAAGGAGATAAGGAATCTCAATACAATTGTAATAATCTCTGCAGATTAAAAAAAAAATAAATTACAATCTTAATTAGGAGAAAGTAAACGCTTGCATGAGTACATGATCCAGGTTCCCTTGGTATCTTATCACTGGCACAGAGTTTCCTGGAAGGGCCAGCAGAGCTGTCCCACACTGGCTGCCAAGGGAAACATTGCAGAGACTTAAGGGAAACAGTTTGGATGCAAGTGGGCCACAAAACCCTGTAGAAATATTATCCCAGTGATTATGGGCCTATTCCTCTCAGCACAGGGATCCCACTTGAACCTCTGTGGATTAAGTGAAAGCAAGACACTCCCAGGGCTGGTGGATAAGCAGAAGCCATGCCAGCATCACCAGAGGAAGTGCCCACAGGTCTAGCTGGAGTGGCGTTCCACAATTAGCATAAAATTTACCAGAGTACACAGGGTACTGCCTAAACCCTGAATTCCTGTGTGGGTGAAACCCTGCATGAAGTTTCCACGTTGAGCACAAGTCTGAGTTCTGACCATTGAAATTCTAATGGCTAGAGGTGATTCAGCTTAATCAGAGTTCTTTTCGGCGAGTACTAACTACCGCAGGCATGACTGGAACCACTGTGCTCTCGGAGCCAGAAATGCATATATACAAACACTGGAATGACTCAGGGCCAGTTAACACTACTTTCATACTGAAATGCAAATCTTTTAAAAGATCTTTTTTTGTTTAATTCTGCCAAAATTCACATTTTTTTTCTTTAAACATAAAACACCTTTTAATGCAGTTATAGACAGGCCATCATATCCCCTCTGAGGATGTAATTTATATTAAATATGTGGTGAGAAAAACAGAGGCCTGTAAGGCCACAGCCAGTAATAGAATAAATATCTTTTCAACAGAAAGATGAGAACAGCACTTTGATGGGACACAAATGGCCTCATTACCGTATGGGGATACCTCCGTATTTTATGATTTTTCCTTCCCATTATGAAGATTAGAAAAGAGGTAAAGAAAACAAAGAAGGTTCACTGAAGCAGTGTCACAATATTGTAATGATTACCAATATAGTATTATTCAAGTGGGCTGAAAGACAAAGCGAACTCGAGGCTGGTCAGCATTACAGTGCTTACTATGCAGGACACCACAATTCTTTGTTCTCCTTTATGCTTCATTTATTGCATTTGGAAAGTAACACAGGACCAGGTTTCTAAAGATAATTTCATGCCTACCGAAATTTTCAAGAGGGCCTGCAACAGTAACTGTTAGGCATTTGTCTAATCTTATCGCAGAAACTCCTTCTATAGGCAATGTTGAGAGACAGATACTTCCAAAAGGTGATTGCCTCATCTGCCTTAAGGACAGGAGAGCTCTTTTTTTCTGGAAGAGCACTTCTTACAACAAACAGTTCTGCTGAACAACTCACTCAGGCTGGACACCAACATTTCAGATAGCTATAGGCAAAACCCAGCCCAACTGTAAAACAGCAATGCGTCTCTCAGAAGATCAGTGCAAGGACAAATAACCTCAAATATCATGAGGTGCTCAGTTGCTACGTAAAGAGATTATAGGGTAGATATTTGTGATACAAGAAAGACCTTGCAGTACTCAGTGCTAAATATCACATCTGCCATTTGACATGAACAGGCTTGTTCAGCCTTGGGGTAATGTTAGAAAGATTTGCAGTCAGGTTATCAACACAGATACCAATAAGTTAGAAAAAGACTTCCACATCACAGTGACACAGCCCCTCTACCTGGATGCACACCAGAACCGGTACAAGAGCTCCTCTGCCCAAATGCAGATGTCCCTTTTCCTCTTTCACTGGGGATTTTGAATTCTTACAAGGAAACACAACTCTGACCTTTCCGTCAGTTAAGGACTGTTCTTGTCAAGAGAGCCCAGGCAGCTTCATACGCTGCCATTACCTTCAACTGCAGAACAGTTAGCAATTTTTCCCATACACATTTTTCACAGACACAAGAACTCCAAGAGAAATCTTTTGTTCATTTGTTTTCACATCACCAACCTTCATATTGACAACGTTGAAACCCACAGAGCTGCCCATCCATGCAGTCATGGCTGGAAAAAGGCTAACAGATATTTTCATAACAAAAGATCATCACACATGAGTGGAAGTGTGCTTTCCCATCTTCATTTGAACTGAAGTTTGGGGAGTGTGTGTCTAATTGAGATGTGTGACAGAAAGGAAGCCAGCGAGAGTGAAAAACACCTCTTTC
>NW_009620339.1:17176-17509 GCF_000690535.1 Cariama cristata
TAGCTCGTTTCCACTGCAGCCTCCCAGTTTTCTTCAGGATTTAGTTCCACACATAATTAGAGATGGAATAAAACTGTAAAAGCTTAAGAAAAAGATCCAAGAGCACTCAGCATTGCATTCACTCCAAGGACCCTCTTGCAATGTATGCAGCCCTTGTAGTGGGCTGGGAGCCAGGGTCACCCCATCCCCAAACCATGGTTTTCCTCCCCCCTTCCCAATCTTGAATCTTTATTCCTCCATCTAAAACAGAACAGCTAAAGGGAAGTACTGAGTTACTGCCCATCTACTACATCTCAGTTCATTGGCTGCTCCACAGGGGAAGAGGGGACCCCC
>NW_009620339.1:17540-30080 GCF_000690535.1 Cariama cristata
TCCTCAAATGGAGAGAACTGAGCTTAAACATCAGCTCTAAATGCCACTTTCCCAGCTGATTTTTCTCTAAAGAAAATCAGACCAGGTTAAGAGCGAGAGGTAACAACCTTCATTAGCTTGATATACAGAAGCAGACAAGTTTGCAAACACGTTACAGGCTCCAGCTGTAGCCCTTTGGTCTAATAAAAGATATTACCTCTGCCTACAAACCTTAGTTTTCCTCTGTCTCTTAGACCATCACTGCAACCAAAGCCCTATTACTATTACAACATCATAAGAAAACAGCAGTGATCTGAGTTGGCTCATACATCGGATGAAACAACTTTTTTTCCCCAAGTAGTTATGACCAGCACAGGCAAGGCAACAGGTAGTCTTCAGTAGGAGGGAAGGAGGAAGGAAGGAGGCAGAGATGATCACGTAGAAGTATCCTCAAGGCAGGTAAAAGCTCAAACATGGGCTAAGCAGGACATGCAATTGCAGTTTCAACGCAGATCATGACCTGGGTTTGGATTGCAAAGGTACTTAGGTATCCAAAAGTACACTTGCCTACCTAATTTGATTTTCAAAAGAAAATAAGTGGATTAGGGGTTAGATTTTTTTTAAAGGGACTTAATTTCCTAAAGGGACAGAGAAGTACCTAGTGGGAGAGTATTACAACTCAGTTAGGATTATAACAAAGAGCTTATATTTGGTTTTCATCTGCACATAATTCATAAGTGGTTGAAGGAACTTTGTACAAATAAACAAATTATAGAAAACCTAAAAATAATTGGTTTCTTTTGATAGAGACAAATTGTATGAAACTTCAGGCCAAACAAAATTTCAGAAAGTTATTAGTACCAAAAAAAAAAAAAAAAAAAAAAAAGAGGATTCAGGAAGAAGTTCTGCTGCAATTCTAAAATATCCATAATAATGACAATTAGCTTTTTTTTTCTTTCTTCTTGTTATAAATATCTCAAAGGAACCCCAGCTTTTGGTCCTTTTTTTTACCCTCCTCCCTACTGATGAATATATTACTGTGTTCTTCCACAATGACAACAACCTGTCTTGTTTCTCTAGTGTCTGTTAAACTGTGAAAAAAAAAATGTAAAATCTAATGCCCCATATATTACCTCACAAGATTTTGGAAGGAAGAATTATGTGCATAAGCCTTCCTAAATTTTCCGTATTTCTGAACAATTGTCAAAAGTAAATTCTACATATAAAATTATTTTCTTCTTTGTCTCTTTACACACTTTCTACAAAAAAACCATCCACCTATATGAAAAGGTAACATTTACCAAAAACAGTTCCTTTGCCAAAAGCTTTAACTTTAGTAACAGAGACTGAGGCAATCTTAGACAGATGTAGGAAAGTAAAACTCGGAATCAGGTTTTAAGAGCTCTCACACCTTCCTGATAGTTCCATCTAAAGCAAAAGTATTGTGTCTAACCCTTTATTTCATAATGAAATACAGATCAATTGGGAGTTAGCTAGCTAGCAGAGGCTTGAGCCAGGACTTTGCCCCATGGCAATTTAGAAACGGTTCAGTCTAGTTAAAACCTTTCATTATAATGGGTTTGTATGTATGTTTCTTAAAAGCTGTAAAGTAAGAGCATAACTTTTTAAAGAATGCCATTTTCACTGTGGAATGGCATAAAATTTCTCCCCTGAGGTAGCTATGTTATCTCATTGAATTTAAAAACAATAAATTGAAAGTTAAAAATAAAAGAAAGGGGAAAAGGTGGAAGAAATAGGTGGAAAGGCATTGAAGCTGTAGGAGTTCTGACAAATCATCTTGGCATATAGTCCCAGTGGTGATGAGAAACTGTTCTGTGCATTTTATTTATTTTTTTACATACCAGAACAAAAAAAGTACTTGAGGTAAAGTTGTAGAATATCGTTAAATTAGTGGGCTTATTTTATTAATGCCCATGAGCATGCAATGATGAAGAAGAATTATGCTAATACACAACCAGTGTGGGAAAACATGATAGTACGTGTCCCAGTCCTGCAATCTGCTACATGGGCTTCATGCATGTGAGTAATCACTCCATGGTTTAATACAATATCCTAAAGTACTTGTTCCATACTTGGAATTACATACATTGGTTTTTCTTCCTTTAATGGATAAGTCTAGTGACCTATATTTACAGCACATCAAATCCAACAGACTACTCTTCATGTTTTGGTCTTGGAATGAAGCATTCAACTATGTGTGCCTTCTACCTTGTCCCCTTATGAATTAGATAAATGACTTGGTGTCAATTAAATGCAGAAAATATACTTTACCAAGGCATATTCTTTAATAGAAACTGAACTTCACTGTCATTCATCTCCCAGGCAGCATTTGAAGCCAGCAGAAGAAACCTAATGCACACAATTCTTCTGATAAGCAGGGTGAAAATTAGAAACATGGAAGTTTACTTAAGCAGATTCAAGTATCCCTGGAAACAGGTAACTAAAGCCAGACAAACTTTGCATGCTTCAGTTCACAGTGGGTTTGTAAACCAAATTCTGTTTTTCTCTTCACAGGGTTTGGACTCTTGCCTGAAGAGTCAAGTTAGATTAATTTAAATCTCTGAATTAAAAATTCACATGAAGACAAGGAGAGGCTGTTGTGACGTGATGCAGGAAAGAGCAGATGCAAACTACAGCCAAGGTTTGACTGAAAGATGCAGGTATGCATGTCAAGTCACCTTGCGTACAGGTTTCCTACCTGTCTTTAAAGGTTCTGCAAAGGATACACAAGCACATGGAGAACAAGATCTTATAACATCATCCCAAGTCAGGGGTGATTTGTGTGCATGGATGAGATGTTGTTCATGGTTTGACTTTCATAGCTAAATCCAAGCCTAGCTGCAGCTTCTATATACTAGTTCAATATTGGCTGGTTTGTATTTTCTGAAATTTTGATTTGGGCACAAAATACAACAAGAAAGAACAAAAATACTATGTGTTTTCATTTATTCTCATTTTGTTTCCAGAGGAAGAAGAAATCTCACAGTGAGGTTATATTAGTCTGCTTTCATACCAATGCCATTAGGAAAATGTCATTTTGATTTGAACCAACCACGACCAACTCCAGGAAAAATATACCCCATGCTGCATATGCTATATATCAGTGTGTGCATATATATGTCTATCTATCTCAGAGAACTTTTCAATAGCTAGTAAACTGTGCAATGGTGTTTATATATGAGCATGGCTTAACTAGGTACATAATGAAAAGTGCAATGAAAATGCAAAAGGGTTAGGAAGGGCTGAGCTGCAAGAGGAAACTGGATCTTAACACATCTTGGGACTACTGAAGTTTTCTTGCCTCACATTGACAAATAGACCATCACTTAAATAAAAAAATTACATGTGTGGTCCTTATTAGACAGGCTTGTACGTTCACTGAAGACAAGAATGATGAACCTACTTGAGCAGCACTGGATTAGCAGCAATGCTCCACAGAGAGGTTGTTCAGATCTGCAGTTTAGCTTGTGTTGCATAAAACCACCACCACCCTTTTAAGCCACTGTGGTGTAAGAATGTTTTCATAGCGACATATTTAGGTGTTGGAGAAGCTGCCCTGAGGCACAAAATATTGTCTGTGACAAGCATAAGGGAAAACAATACCATCTTTTACTTCAAAGTAGCAGTTTCTAGTGTGTGCTGAATGTGGAGAAAGTGGCTTACTTATGAGTGAAGATCCTGCCTGCCTAAAGCTGCAGGAGAAGATTATGCAGCTCAGGAACCGGTCCAGTGAAAGCAGGTTTGTTTGTCTGGAAATACATCGACAGCAAGCTGAAAACAGTCCCACATTTGTCATGCAAAAAGGTTTAGGTCCATAACAAAATAGGAGAAGAAATTAAGAGAGAAAGTAAAAGGCAGCATAAACTCAGCTGCAGAAGCCAGGAAAAAAAAAAAGTCTGTGATGAAAAGGATGAAAACAAGAGAAAAACAGCATTAGTAGTGAATCACGCCTGTAGCTACTCATTTAAGAGCACTGCAGTGCATGAGGACCTTACTTATGCGATGCTGAACATTAGACAACCATGATTAGAATTGCTCATACAGGGTCTAACTTGACCCAAATGTGTTGCAACTATGTGCCAGTCCTCTGTTATTATCTGACAATCCACTGGCTGTGTTGGCTGCAGAAGCAAATGTCATTGCCTGTGCTACTACCCCCACCCCGCAAGCGCTTCTGGATCTACCGTAAGAAATTAATTAGCTGTTGCACAGAGATAAAGAGATCTTTCAAGTTGTTCAGTATCTTATGAAAAGTATCATAAACTCTTCAGCAATTACCTGTGGTACGTGGAAGAAAAACAAACAAAATCTGAAATTCAGTTGCATATTTGCTAACTAATTGGATTATACAGGCAGGATGTAATATTTCCTTGGATGCATTTTCTTTCTGCTTAGATATATCTCATATAAACCAAGATACACTAAGATAAATGTTTGATTTAAATTTAATTCTCTGGCTCCTTAATTGGTCTTTCATCTGGTTCACTATTGTATATGTATTTGTACAGCACACAGCAGTTAACTTCTAATTAGTTCAGAATCAGAACCAAGTTTCAAAATATTCAGGTACTATTACACCAGAGTCAGAAGCGCTAACAAGTGCTAGTCATAGATCAATGTCTATGCCTCAACTGCCTTTCCAAGCTAAGCATTCAAATTCTTTCCCATTACTCCTCAAAAACCTAGAAAACACCAATATACCACTCCTTTATTATAAGGCTTAAGAAGACTTACTGTGGCTTTAAACTGGAAGAGGGAAGATTTAGATTAGATATAAGTAAAAAATTCTTCACTGTGAGGGTGGTGAGGCACTGGCACAGGTTGCCCAGAGAAGCTGTGGCTGCCCCCTCCCTGGAAGTGCCTTCCAACCAAACCATTCTACAATTCCATGACTTCACAGAAATTAGGCTATTTCTAAAATCATTCAGAAGTCTGGTAATCACCTTATAAATGTCAGTGTCAGAAAAGCTTACTGAGTTACTTTAAAAAAAAAAAAAAAAAAACACAAAACACACCAAACACATACCACACTGAATAAATATGCACCAATAAAGGCATAGCAACTCCATTTAATTCTGTTCCCCTAGTATGCCAGATGCTAGTTAGGAGCTGGCCCTCATCACATAATGTGGATCCAGATTCGCACTTTACCAAAATGCAGAAGGCCAAACTCCAACCCAGAATTTCATTCTAGCCTACTCTAATGGCAGCAAAAAGCTGCACAGTTGAGATCTGGATCAGATTCAAAACTTTCCCAAAATGTATCTGTGTTCATATCCTGATTTTTGATTCCAGCTCGTCTCTAATTATAATTATTACACAGAATGTCAGATCTCAGGTTATGCTCTTTAAAGTTCTCCCCATAAACAATTAATTAGCTTGCTGCAGCCTTTCTATAAATAGCTTGTACATATAAATTATTCTCATCTGCTCAAACAAAATCCCTGCTCTGTTTTTTGCTTTCTGATTTTCCCTAGTGGACTGCAGCTGTTAGGCAGACACACATGTGTGTGCTCTTCATATTCAGAGCTAAAAATAAGATTATGGAGCTAATTGACAAAGTTTTTTGTATTGAATTAATGCTTAAGAAATCAGGTTTTCCCCAGAAAGTATCTGAAAGCAGCATTTCTTTCAACTTAACTCCAATACAGAACTGCCTCCCACGCCAGATGAAATGTTGTTCAGCCAAACAGCATGCATTCCTGGTTTGAGGCATCATGCTTTTATAGGACAGGATACATATGGTTGCTCAAATTAATTTTGCTGGTAGGTCTTCCAAACTCATCCTATAGGTGCTGACAGGCAAGACTGGGTCAAAGCTTCCCTCAGCAAGCAGGGAGCTACCTCTTCTCTCCAGATATATTCTTTGCTTCCCTACCAAAGGCTTTCACCTTCATAGTGCTATAGCAATCGGACCAATAATTGCAAGTTATGAAGGTACAAAATGAGCATGTATGTGAATATACTAGAACCAGTTACCATAGGCATTCCTCTTAGTCTGCATGCACCTACCTGCGAGATGCGCATACTAATAGTCTTTGCCTCATCCCTGTGTTGAAACTGAGTAAGGTGTATAGGTAAAGCACTTTGGAAGATTGTAACCAGTGCAACAATGCATTATGAACACTTTGAAACACTAATCTATATGTTTTTCCCAACAATCTAGCATGCAATCATCATTGTACCCAGCCAGAAAGAAGAAAGCAGGATTATTGGACATTTTAAACTTTCACAGCATAATACTGCTATCATATTAGGAACAGCAAGGCACCAAGGAGACTGCCCATGTTTTATGGCCTTCAAGCTCAGAAAGGAATCACCCTTATCTTCTTTCTCAGACCCAGCAGACAGAGCCCAAGATGAGCAGAGCTTTCCCAAGCTTGCTGCAACTATGCTATTTCATTAGCCAAGTGACATGCCACCAAGCACACCACGCATCTCTAAGCTCCACAATCTTTTCACACATTCATTACTGCTTTTCAGAAAGACCACCATGAAGCCTAAGTGCACAGGGGAAACCTCTTTATCAACAGTGCTTTAAACAGCCTCTTTGTGGTTGCATGGCTGCCCATCAAACAGACTTGCGGGAGCTTGAGTTCTGCTTTTGGCGTGATTTGTTGGGTGTCCCTGGGCAAGTCCCTTTTCCCCTGTGTTACCTGCATAAAGGATCATAATACTAGCCTACAAGAAACATTCCAAGATCACCTTTAAGGAGCTAGATCCTATTGTATAAGAATACATCAGCAGATGTCAAGGATAATGTCCTGTCTATTTTAATTTGGAAAAATACAGAATCATTAAAATCCATTAGCCTTTATCCTTCTCTCTGAAAAGCTTTTTTGTACACATATTTTTGCTGTTCATAGCTGGGAGAAATTATGAACCCCAAGAAATTGTCACACTGCACTGAAATGTGCTGTCAACTATCCACAGGTGCACATCATATAGCAAAAATGTAGTTAAGAGAAGGTAAAACTCCAAACCATAAATACATTAATGTCAATGTGCTCCAATACAGCTGTATATAAACACACAAGCAGGGTTGCTGGGACATTTTCTAAGCCACAGCTTTTGTCAGATAGGTAAAGCTTGCTTGCCTCAATGCCCATTAAAGGAGAGAAGCTTGCTAAGCGCAAACAGGGAGGTTCAGACTAGCCTGAGACAGAAAGAACAATATCTCTGTAATTGCTCACCTGGCTTAGCAATCATTACTACCCCCTTGTTTCTTCCCTCTCCACATTAAAATTCCTCGGAGGGGGGAAGCACTTTGTTACATTTGCAAATTAATATACCACAGCCATGTTCCTTGTACATATGAAAAACAAGAAATGCAATTAACTACCAAGCTATCTAGCCAATTGAGGAATAGATTTGGGGTTGTTTGGTAGTTTGTTTTGTTTTGTTTTTTCCCCACATTACAAGCCTATTTAAATTTCAGGTTTGCAAAAAGTAGGTTGATGACTCTTGCTTTGTTCTCTCCAGTATTCAAACCATCACAAACAGTAGTGTAAAATGTTACCAAACTATGAGTAAAAAAAATATAGTATATTTGCTACATAATAAATAGGTCAAAAAACAACAGGGAATTAGATAGCCTTTTGATGTAGGCTTTGGGACCAGAGGCACATAAAGGACTTCAAAACCTGACGCTAAACTCCATTTTGCATTAAAAATTTCAAGTAGAAAATTTAACCGATTGTTGGCCCTCATTCCAAAACGACTGGAGTTTTTTTAGATCTATAGATTTTTTTTTTTTTTTTAATATTTGCTGCAAATAACTTGAGAGAGTATTTCTGAAATGCTGGTCACTGACCAGGCAGAGAGGTGGTTCTCTATTTCCACAGCTTATATGAACAGAAATGACACCTGGATATCTCTGGTAAAGAACTGACAGGAAGGCAGGATTTTCAAAAGCACTGAAAATTGGTCTTATTGCTCCCAATGCAGTCCATTACAACCACCCAAGCTGGATCAGCACTGGATACTTCGCAATTACAATAAGCTCCACTGAAAATGCAGATTCTGTTAAAGTAAATAGTTTGAGAAAAAATGGATGCATACTAACCCTTTGATCTTATTTTAATATAATTTTGTCATCTCTATTCATCTACTCTCCTGGGTGAATTAGTTTTTTTAAACCAGTGAAAGGGATTGAATTTTATTCAAGGCATGTGTGTCACGAAGAACAAGCAAGTACCTTTTAGAATAAAGCTTTGAAAATGGTAACAAGGACAGGTTAGTTACTGATACTGATTTCTTAAGTATATATATTAACATTGTATTTCAATTAGCTTTACTGCTTTCAAACATTACTGTTTGTGTCCCTCACATTTGAGATGTCCCTGACACATGAGAGTTTTTTCTGCTTTGTCAAATTAGTTCTCTTTTGACATCTAACATTTTTGTATTTCATGAAAGTCCTCCCAAAGCATTAATCTCTGTGAACTAAAAAACTGTCATTGTTCTATGGGTGAAAACCTATCTCTTGTTTTTCTTTTTCGTAACACTGAACAACATGAAATGCCAATTTGTCTTGTTGACTCTTAGCCCCTTTTACTTCATTTATTTAAATGGTTTAAAGACTTGTGCAACAAAGTCTCAAAGTTTCAATTATTCTTTATTTATCTATAAACTGTTTTATAGATAAATTATAAGTATTCTTGATTCATTATAAGTATCATTGTATCTAGTTATATTTGCTCTTGGAATTTATTGCCCTTCTTTCACCCACACTTTTGAGCAATACTAATCTACTCTTTTTCATTTTCTAGGCATCCCACATAGTTCAGAACATTATTGATATTCTGGATTCACATGTTCTAATTTACTTGAGTTTCTCCTAACTATCACTGCAGACAAAAGCAGTTTTATTGTAGAACAACACTAATTGGAGATGGAAAAGTGCTACTTTGTCAGATTCGATTATGAATTCCTCTCCCTCTCTCTCCAGAGCAAAGTTGTTCTATTGTGTATTTTGGATTATATACCCCAGACTAAAACCTGCGCATATTTGAACATCACCAAGTAACAGCACAAATCCCAAGTAGAGACAAGAAAAGTCACAACTAGCAGCTGTTGAATTTGTATCAGCTGGTAACTGAGGTAAACCATATCATTGCCGAACATGGTTTATTTTTCAGTGCAGCCACCAAGATCTAAATTAACCAAGACCAATTTTTTTCCAGTTAGCAACAAGGAGGATGCAATGGGCTACCATTGTAGGTACTTTTTTGAGGGGGCACCACACTGAAAGAAATATGTGAACACACAAAGCAGGCCAGCTTGCCGGAGACAGTGTAGAAGTTCAAGCAAGTGAGACATTAACTACAAGATATTAAAAAAAGTGTGTGTGTGTTTTTTTTTTTTTAATCCATTGGGCCCCTGTGTGGGAGAAAAGAGGAGAAGATGGGGTCACTGAACCAATCCTCTGCTCTAGCACAACAAACACATGGCTCAGCAGCAGAGGGACTGCAGGTTTCCACACATCCATCTTCCATCCTATTAGAAAGGAAGTTGGGATTAAATTCATGCTCCTGCCTTCACATACTGCTTGTGCAGAGTTTGAATTCTGTCATCTCTGCAGTCTTGGGGGGATGGGGTTGGAAGTCTCTAATTTTTTACCAGCAAGCCACAGCTGAACAACAAAAACTTCTAGGAAAATTTTTCTTTATCAATAGATGTCAGGTCATTATCAGCAAAACATAAATTCTGGTGAAATTCTGATTTAGGGAAAAGTCTTTGAAACACTGATTTTTCCTTTCAGAAACATTTTTATTTTTAAAGACATAATTTTATATTATACTATATTTTTAAGTAGGAGTTCAACAGTAATCCACATGTAATTATTTTGACCTATATCTCTCTATAGGTTCTTTTTTTATAAAACATGAGTTTGGAAAAAAAAAAATTCATTTTCTTTGCCTTCTCTATCACGAGGAAAAACTCCCATCTAGCTCTAATTGATGTTGATCTTCATACATCTCTTGTCACCAGCAGCCTCCAGGCAAATCATACTCCACCTGAAGGTGAAGTGGTTTCTGTAGGGTCTTGTATCATATCAGTACCCCACACTGAGGATTTGCTGGTTAGGTATAGGACCATTCCAATGTGGTGCTCCTGCTCTATTACAACTTGCTAATATAAAAGCTAAAATAAAAAAAAAAAAAAGGTAAATGTAAATGAAATATCCAGCTAACACAATTTGAGAATCAACGGTCATTCGTAAATTATCCATTTGTTCTGGGCTTTTTTGCAATTCTTCATTTATTTTTTTTTCTTTTTCTTCTAGTTCCTCATCTTACCAAATGAAATCATATGAGCACATGGATTCTCCTTGCAGCACTAAAGATCTACTTGGAAGACCTATAAGAATATTGTCTTCTTACCTGTCCATACAAAGCTTAGCATTGTTGTGACAGGATTAAATATTTGGTAACATAATAAAATGTGAAAGTTAACTATAATAGCATTACTGCTATTGGGTTTCCCCCACTCAGGATCTGTATTGCATTTTTTGCAACTGCATAGTCATCCATTTTTATTAATAAAGGTAAATTTAGAAATCAATACATTCACCCATATTAAAATCCTTCCGTTGTAAACACATTTATTTTCTCCATAGTACTTTTTTTCCTCTACTGTATTCCTAAATGTTTTTCCAATGTTAAAATATTTCTATAGAAATTGTTCGACATTTTGTTTACTATGTACTAAATCAAGAGATCTAAACCCCAAAGAATTCTTTAATGATCGTTTATGTTTGAGGGAAACTAGTGTTAAAGTGCAATTTTTCAAGTAAGCAGCATGCTGACGCTCAGTAAAGTGATACAGATTATTTTAGATAAGAGTAAGTGAGCTGGATAATTCATCTAACCTACCTGACCTGACAACTCCTTTCATTATTTTAGAACAGTAATTGAGATGCCAGAACTTGCGACGATGATGACATAAGATGACAATATTGCTCCACTTCAACCAGCCTCCACATCTACATCAATGCGTGATACTACAGGCTCACAGCTTAGCCACAGACAAGGTCCAAAATGGTTATCCTTTTCTGCCTTGCTTTTCAGAGGATGAGACAACTCTAGGGATTAGTGTACAAATTAACTTGAACTCCTTTTTTGCTGTCATAAGCAATGAATGGCCCCAGGAACACTCCTGAAATTGGCTAAGGGCCATATGCCACCACTCACCCTTTCCTGCCCCCTTACTTGTTTTAGTGGTGACAGGACTGCTGGCTCACTTCACCTCTTCTATCAGCTCTGTTCCCTTTGCAGACTGGGTCACCTATTCCTGTTGACAGCCAGAGAAATGGAGGCAAGGCTCTTCCTATTCCCTTAAACTCACTTGCTTATCAAGGAGAGAAAAGGGCAAGCATTTAGGCTGTGTTTTAGGTCATCTTCCTCCCTCTTTATTGCCTGCATATCCTAGGCTTATGGTTCTGTAGCTTCCTTAAAACAGCCAAGAAGAGAGACCTCTGCTTTATAGACTTCGAGTCCACCCTTCCCAACAGCCACTTTTAGCAGCCTCCATACAGCTAAAAATCAGGTTAGACAAAGAACATTTTGTCCTCCTTACTTGTCTAACCAAATATTTGCTTCCATTTAAATGGGTGCTTAATCCTTGCATTAGCAGTTTTCTCTCCTAGGGTCACTTCTTGCTGTAAAATCACCTCCTGTATTTTTAGGTAGAGAACCACAGCAAGGACTACAACCCAAACAACGTTCAGAGCACATAATAGGACCTGAAGTTTAACACAGGGATTTATAAATAATGTTTGATACGAAACAGAATTAAATCAGTAAGTAGAAACACATCAACCAAGCAGTCACAGTACTGAATTGAAAAGCAGGAGGAAAAGCAATAGCTGTAGATAACACACGGTGTGTGCTGGAGGGCCTACAGAGATTTCAAAGATAGTTTAAAAAAAGAAAGACACTTCAGCATCTCTGGATCTAAGACAATCCCAAAGATATTTTCACCAAGCAGAGTCTAAAAAGAAGCACTTCAACATGAAAATGAAACTATCTATTTAGCATTGCTGTTCTGGAGAACTCAAGTGCCTCCGGAAGCTCATATTCTCCTCCAGAGCATCACACAGCTGTGGAAATGAGAAACAAAATCTAGAGTAAGACTTGCAACTGATATAAAAATATTATAGAGGTAGTGGGTATCTACTATAGATATCTACCATGGAGAATCCAGCTGACCTGACCTGCCTTGGCTTACTGTAAATTGTTAGTAGTGTCACAGAAGAAAAATAGAGCCACAGATATTCAGAATAAACAACACTCAATGGTGAAAAGTTTATTTCAAAGAGAAGAAACTGAGATCCAATGTTTCTGTAGCTATAAACACCTTTAATTAGAAAGTCTATTTCACTTACTGCATATTCAGAGAATTACACACTGGCTTCAAGCTAGTTTCATTTTCCAATTTCATAAGACAGTAGGAGCTACACAGAAAGTGACAAAAAAATTATATCAGCATGTTTTGCTAGAGCAAGAATTGCACTTTTCACAGTAAGGTGTGATTCTG
>NW_009620339.1:30091-34086 GCF_000690535.1 Cariama cristata
GGGATTTAGGTGCTAAAGGGAAGTAAAAAGTTACTGGCAGCAAACTCAGGCTATTCTCGTTGTCACCAGAAGCCCAGGAGCCTGGGCTGATGGGAAGTAGCAGAGCTCCAGCAAAGCCAAAGACAATTCCCTGGTGATAACAGCGGATTCTTCAATGGGCAGCAACTCCGGGTTACTGCACCCAGGGACTGGTTGGGAGGCAGATAAGCACAAGTGTGCCATTCTGCTTCTAGAGTTAGTGGGATAGAGTGATTCCCTTCAATACCACATAAACGGCATTAAGATTCATGAAATCGGTAAGAGGATTTTCTGATATATATATCTGATATATAATATATCTGATCACATATTGTATTGCCTGACTCCTCCCTGCTTTTTCCCCACTAGAATGTAGGTTAATTCATATGAGGAGCTTTTCCCTCAGGAAATGAGCAAAGGAGAAAACTACATGTTAGATACGTTGACTGCCTGCAGTTTTCCTTTTACCCTGTTACAAAAAGATTCATTCCACTGGCCACAGAACTGCTCCTTGTTCCAGAACACCCAACCCACCTAACACCACCACCACTTCAGAGAGGTTCTGTTGGTCAGTTTTCTGTTTGCATCCTATTTAAAGGCAGAAACGTGTAGAGAACACTCGTCTTCAGTCCCTTAAGGCCCAAGTTTCAAAATTATACCATGACCATTGCTATTTAGATCTGAATGAGGTAAAAGTGATTAGAGATATATGCCACTGAAATGCATATCCAAATTATATCAGGTTAATAAGGGGAGATTACTTTTCTGAAGTCCCATCATAACGTCATGATGGTTTAAAAACAAAAAAAAAAAAACAACAAAAAACCAACACAAAACACATACATACATCAGTCTATGTTTACAGGCCTCTAATGTATTAGGCTAAATGGGGGAAGAGGATGTCTTGGTTTTCTTATAATTTAGAGAGACAAAAAAGGAATCCTATACTATCACTTGATTTCCATCATATGGGTTAAATATTTGAAGCATCCATTTCTGGAATGGCTCTCAGAAAAGAACACTAAGTTCTTCAACTTTGACATTGATTGGCATTTCAAAATAAAAAAGACTGGAGAGAATATAAAACCCAAACAATAAGCTTTTCACTTAACACACAGTTTCACATTGACTGTATTGTCACAAAGCTTACTCTCTTCATCAGGGTGATGCCAGGTATATTCACTGTCTCCCCAGAAGCTTTAGATAATAACATGAAGGAAAAGATGAGAACTTAATCTATTCCTCACTAGGACAATATTTAGCACTAACTTCTCTCTACCGAGGTGCTCTCAGTTGACTTCCAGGCTGACACAGTTGATTTGCACTGGATTAAAGCATTGGTTTCTTTCTGTGAAGATGACATGCTGATGCCTCTGGCTTGAATCAGACCTTTGGAGTTTTGAACAAAAATCCCTCTTCCCATTCAATCCATTTTTGTCCTGATTGTAGAACAAAACACGTGTTGCTAAAATATGCAACAAGAAGTCCATAAAACAGGAATAGGAACATGTAATTTTCTGGTATAATTTCTGAATGCCAGCAAATTAGAGTTGACCAGACAATGACAATTCCATTTTGTGACAACTTTCAATGTAACCACAACAAAACGTGGAAAGTGTTTTCCAAATGTTTTCTGTTTTTCATTGGAACAAAAACAAACTAATTTAAAAATCTTGCCATGAAAATAAAACCAGGCAAAAATGTCCACTTTCTGAATAAAATCTGAGTTTTTCCATTTGGAAAGAGGATGAAGAGTGTTTTACCTGTTATGAAACAATATGGAAAATCCAAGCCCCTGTTCGTCATCCCAGATCAGTGTTGCAGTAAGTCAGCTTCCCCAAACCCTCTTTTACTCCTTCAACCTTCACTCCTGCTCAGTGAATCACTGAAACACCTAAATCTCCACAAATTATTATAGCTTCACTGAAAGCATATTTGGCAAATAGAAATTCTCTGTTTTAGCCAGCACTAGTAAAAACCTGTTCTTCATCTCTGCCAGGAATTTCAAGGGAATTGTTCTTATAAAAATGAATAATGAATGTGAGTAAGCAGAGTTACCTGTATGTAGAAGCAACATTGGGCTAAATTCTTCCCTGTAACTGTTTGCTGCTGCCATATTTCTGTCTTAAGTACAAATGACTGCACTGCTTTCAAAGAACTTGCTATAAATGCTATTTGCTGGAGGAGAAGATAAGTGCTAGCAGCTATAATTCAAAAGCAAAAAAAGCTGCACACATTCCCTAGCAACATAACAAATGTGCGACAGACCTACACTTACAACAACAGATAGCTGGAATACTTCAAATTGTTTATTCCTCCAAGAGCAGAAAGAAGGGAGAAAATATCCGTTAGCTCTTCAATGAAACAGGTTGAGCGATCACGTTAGGGAATGCTTTTGTTTCTTACTATGTTGGTTAAACTGTAGACAAGGGATTATATAGAATAAAATTTCTACAGCTCAGTGAGCATCATAATGGGACATTCAAACAGGGACGTGTGAGACATGAAGTCATTCACTCTACACAGCTTCAGTGAGAGTCCTGTGTCCAGCTTGGAGCATCATACCTTAGCAAATATGCAGACCAGTTTGGAAGAATGCCAACATACAGCAGTAAGGATGAACTTGAGTGTGGAAATTTTGCCCCCTGAGGCAAGACAGGAAGAATTGAAAATTTGCTAAGCTTAGAAAAACACAGTTGGAAAATCCTGGAAAAGGAAGATCTGAGCAAGGGTTTTATCTTGATTCTATCAGTGATCCAAGCCACTGCCTGAGTATACTCAGCTGTCTGGAAGACAAAATTATTGAAAATGTACGAGGGGGTTTTATTCCTGTAGATCTGAATTTTTTCAGTGAAGTGGATCAGAGGATTCACATTTCAAAGCTTTTTGCCCAGATCTGAGGAATATCCTATGTAAAGCAGGCAACAACAGACCATCCTTTTAAGTTTGTGAACCTGAGACTTCCGGAGTTCCACTAAATATACGGTCCCCTTCCTCAAACTCAGTATCTTAGATACATCCCTGCAGAAATATCCTTAATGGTCCAATTCAGCAAGCATTTAACTTTGTTAAACTAGTCACAAGTTCCGTAAGACTGAATGGATTTAAACGTACTCTGCTGAAATGAATACTAAAACTCCCATCATTTTGGAAAAGTTCCTTTGAACAAAGGAAGTATGGAGCCCACAGAAGTGATAGTATAAATAGTTACTCTAGAAGTCCAACAGAATTGAATATGGCATCTTTTAGATAGATTTCTTGAATTGTATTGCACTATAGCTACAAGAAATGACAGAGTTTTGCGTGTTAAATTTTATGGCTGCATTCAACAACTTGTAATACGCAGCAAATCAAAGATACCTTTTGGAGTTGAATTAGCCACAGTTAAGAAGAGTGCAAAATTCACAAGTACAATAAGTAAGAAGAAACATGGGACCAGGTCAAAGGAGTCTGAAATCTTATGCAGAAGTTTATTCCAGTCACAAAGTTTTATTTTACCATGGTTATTTGCATACGTAAAGGATTGTTAAAGCAATATTGGAAACCTGAGAAGCTCCCCTCTCTCTGACTCAATTCCCTTCCCATATACAGCCGAGTAGGACTTTGCCCCATGCATCCTTTTCAAGCGCAAGAGGTTGATGTTGCTGTGGTCAGGGAGGCCCTTGTTCTCTTGTTCATTTCTTCTCTGCACTTAAGTGAGGGTCTTACATTTAAGCAACTGCCAAAAACAGGAGCTGAAACAGGAGCAGTAAGGTGATTAAAAAAAAACACATACTTTTTGAAGCTTAGACATCCAGGTCAAATCTCAGGTGTAGCAGTCTTTCACCTGCACCTGAAATAAAGTACAATTTCCACCTTGCTTACAAACTATGCTTCTCAAGACCTCTCCCTGCCACATTCGTGCTGAGTCCTGTACCTCCTAGACTACAACCAGAAGGCAGGAGAAGGCTTTGTGAGAGTCGGTCCGAAGTCGTCCC
>NW_009620340.1:0-4496 GCF_000690535.1 Cariama cristata
GTTTGGGTGTTTGTTTTTTTTTTTTTTCCCCTCCCTTTCTCTTTCTTCACTCCACCTTCGTCCCGAGGTACTTGCGCATCCAGGAGACAGGAGTGCTCGCAGCCGGCAGCGGTAGGAAATGGAAGCTAATGTGCTCACACCCAAAACATTTTATTCTTTTTGTTTCATCCTTCATCTCCCTCCCAGGGCCGCTGCTTTTATTTCCCCTTCTGAATGACCTACTGGACCACATTCTCCGCGGAACAAAGGAAGTGCCTTTTTAGCTGGAATCCTCGGAGACCACCAAGGACTCCAGCTCACGCACTGCAATTTCGCACTACATTCAACAATAACAAAAATGCATGACTGAATGGCTCAAAAATGTGGAGTGTGAGAGGCATTCATTTCGGTCTAGGACACTGTCACAACACAGACAGACCCCAAGTAAATACCTTTAGACGGCTAAGATGGAAGCTGGGGGTAGTCTTTACCATTGGTGTGCCCTCCAGATATGCATACATTATCCTTTTCACTGACAAAACTAAAATGATTTCAGTCGGTTGCGCTTCTATATTGTCAGACTCATGATACGCGTTTAGCCTACATCTGTTTGAATAAAATTGCAGGCCAGTTTACTTCTCCAAGAAATATTTTAATGAGAAACGTCTGACTGGTTGCAGTTAAAATACTCTCTCCCCTTCACCCTCCCTGCTTCGTAAAATGGTCTCTAATAAATGGGCTTGGATTTGGTTTGAGTCCAGCCCTCATCAGTGTAGGATCAGGACGTGAGCTGGCTTCCTCGTACGTCCGGTATTGGGAAGGTTTGACCTAGTCCTTGTTTTATATATTGTTGTTTAAGATGACCTGGTGAGCTTTGGAGGATGTCAGGAGTAGAAGCTGTTGTCGGTTTGACCCTGTGCTTTTGAAATAAAGGGTTGGAGAAAAGTGATGAGCAAGGTAAGATTATTTGACAGAAGAGGGGCTTTCTGCAATGACACACGGAAAATACCGGCTGGGTTATGTCGCTGTTCCAGGGGTGCTGGGAGTCGGTGTCTAGCCTCGCTTGGAAAGCAACAGGTCTTGCAAAGTTATGTTTTAAATGTCACCCTGCTCCGCAGGGTGTTTCAGAGAGGATGGTGGAGGTCTTTAAAGGAGGTGT
Source organism: Cariama cristata (assembly GCF_000690535.1). NCBI lineage: Eukaryota > Metazoa > Chordata > Aves > Cariamiformes > Cariamidae > Cariama > Cariama cristata. The sequence goes on from NW_009620340.1 coordinate 1,139, forward strand.
GCTGTGTACAGCATTCGAGTGTGGTGTACCTCAAATGCGGCTGCACTTAAAATTAAACCTCGAGTGGGGTGCTACACCTGCTGCAGTTTCACGTTCTCCCTGTGAATTCATGTGGTTTTGGTGTGTGTCGTGTTTAGAGGCTCCAGATCTCCCCTCCTGCTGCTCAGCTGGTGTACGCAGATGGGCAGACGGTAACCGCTCGTCCCGCTGCTGGTTTTCAGCTTTCTGAGCGTGTGGTGCTCCACCTGCCATTGCCTTTGGGGGGTCAGCACAGGGAACCGGTGTGCCGTGGGCTGGGTGGGAAACGCTGCCGGTGACGATGCTGGCGGCCGAGGTCTGACACCAGGGCGAAAGGTCTGTGGTGTGTATTACCTCTTAAAAAATGAGTCGCTTGCCAAACCTTTGATTTCAGTTGATGTTTCAGGTGATAGCAGTGTGTTTTCCTTCAGGTGGGTACGTGAATGGGAAAGGCAGTTACCTGGGAGCTGGGCTAATCAGGGAGAACAAGATAAAGGTGTGTGAGGGAAGGAGCTGTGTGTTTGGATGAGTATCCCATCGGGGTGATGGTGGAAACTGGTGATTTCGGCTTGGTAGCACCTCTCTGCTCACTAAGCTGCGGTGGAGAACAGGTTGGAGAGGGTTCAGTGGGCTGTGATGCTGATGGGATAATGTATGGAGACACGGTTGTCACTGGTGTGAACTCAAGGCTGAAGTCCGTCAAGTTCTTCTTTAGATTTTTGTACCGGTTTGGTGGATTGTGCTTTATTCTCCCATCCTCTTACAGAATTGCTTTAGATCACAGTGCACAGGCAGAAACTTCCTAGCACCTTTCCAAAAAGGTGTCCTAAAAACCGTAGCAAATTAGTTTCTGTAAGTGTAGTGACTTCTTTCCTGTCGGGAATGACTGATCCTACGAAACATTGGCCTTGAATTGTCAAAGTGAAGCAGCCGGGTGGTGTGGCCCCTGCACTGGGCTGCGTGACAGCAAGTGAAACTCATCCTCACCGGGTGGGTATGGGAGTCATTCAGGGTTTAACAGCATCTCACATGCAATTTTTTTTTTTTTACAACATTTACATTCTTCTGGAGCAGTAGATGTGTACAACTTTTTCTTTTTTTTCTTCCAAGGAAATGCCCATTGCAGCAATCTTGTTGTCTGTATCATTGCTATTTCAGTTACATTAAAAGGCTATTCCTTGTCCGTAATTACTCAGTTCAATTTAATATTTGTTTAGACCAGGTTTAGGACCTAATTATTAGAATATGCATAAATGGCAGGTTATATCTTGCTGAAGTACATAAGCATTTTTGAAAGAAGCGCACAGCTCATCAACTCATTGCTTGCTTGAGAAGAGTTGTAAAATGTTATTTGCAATGTGGAACATATAGAAATTGTTTCCTTTTATATTAACTTGGTGTTAGATGTGTAAAGACAGACTGCTGCTACAAATCTGCATGGGAGCATTTCGTAAGTCATGGCCCTTTGGTACTGCCTTGTATCTGAGTGATCTTTAGTACCTTCTGCACCTGTAGCCCTGGGATGTCTCTGTTGCAGAGCTCACGGCAGGGGTGAGATGCAGTCTCGCTGCTGTTGCTGGAGAGATTGGTGCTTGCATGGAGCCGATGTAGACGGTTGGTTTGTGAAACTTGACTCTTGGTAATGTATAGATAGTAGGTGGTGTGGGGAGAGCACCAGCCTGTAACTGCTTTTAAGATGACTTTAAAAGTTTCCTGAGGAAAGGGTGCATCTTGGGAAGGTGTGGGTCTTACAGCCTGTTCCTGCTCGCTTTCTTCAAACGCCGATTGGAAAGTATCAGTCCTTACTGAACCCATGTGTCCTGGGCTGTGGTGGTGATGGAGCAAAACTCCCTGGGGGTGACCATCTGCGGGGACCGCTTACTCTGGTTGGTCTGGTTCAGCTGCGGAACAAAATGCAAAGGGAGCCGGTGTCGGTGGCATCCGGAGACCCACAGTAGGTGGCTGTGATTTAAAAACAAAAAAACCCCAATGTTTCTTTCAAGAAGATCCTTCTTGCCCTCAGGTGTTAAACGGATGGAAATTCCTTTCCTTTTCCTGCTAATTGGAAGAAATAGATATTTTTTTTTTCCCCTGGATTGAAAAGGGGAAAAAAAAAAAAAAATTCTTGCCTGTTGGTGGAAAGCGTTTCAGTTAACCTGTGTAATGCCTTCCCTTACTGGCATTGCTGTCTTGATTTTGTGGTTGGTGTGGAGGCAGGCTGGAGTGGAAGATGCCCAGCTGGGGATTTTTTTTCCCCCCTGGATTGAAAAGGGAAAAAAAAAATAATTCTTGCCTGTTGGTGGAAAGTATTTCAGTTAACCTGCGAATTTCCTGCAGAAGTGTAATGCCTTCCCTTGCTGGCATTGCTGTCTTGATTTTGTGGTTGGTGTGGAGGCAGGCTGGAGTGGAAGATGCCCAGCTGGGGGGCACAGAGTGAGCCTGGAGCATGCCATCGCAGGGAGCTGGGCACAGTCGGTGTTCTGTGTTCAGTCTTAGTGAAGATGCTCCATGTAATCTTTTTAAACTGAATTAACTGCATTTATTTGACGGGAGTGATGGAGAGCAGTTCTTTCACTGTGATAGGGGAAATCACTTGGCCCTTAATTTTTGGACTTGTAGGATTTTGCCCAAAGTAACTTTGGCAGGGGTGCCCCAATGTCCTGCTGCTCGCTTGTCCCAGGGATGTTTATGGTTGTCACCCAGGTGTGCTGATGCATTACCCAGGTGTGCCGCCTTGGTTGATCAGGAAGGCTGCTTTATTGGCATTACTGTCTTACGTAGTTCAGCAAATGCTCTTTTAATTTTTCACGTGCTTCTCTTCCATGTGGATTCTTCCAACTGAGAAACGGTTTCTGGATCTCATCCAGGACCATGTTACTCGTGCCGTCTGGCACTGCTGAGCCTGTTGCAGTCGGTTTGCGCAAGACAGCTCCTGGGCTCGTTGGGTTAGGAGAAGTACCGGATAATGCCTGGTCCTCCTCGCCATGTGTTTGAAGGTGTGGAGCTGCCTGGCCACCAGCTGTAGCTGTTTGCAGTGACTCTTGTCCAGCGAAGACAGTGGTCCTTGGTGGGCAGGGTGGTTTCTCCTGCCCGGCGTGCATTAATGGAGCAATTCCCTGACCACCCATGGGTGGGGAAGTGACCGTCGGAGAACATCCCCACGGCAAACGCAAGTGCTGGCGTGGAAGAATAAATGAGAGAATCGCTTGAAGTATTTTTAGCTGCTTCTAATGTCATTTAGCAACTGGAAACAGCAGGAGAGGGGAGCTGGCAGCGTACGAGTCGCCCGCAGGCCACCGGTGAGCGCCCCGGCATCCGGCACTGGCGGCCGTGTGGCTCG
>NW_009620341.1:0-24973 GCF_000690535.1 Cariama cristata
GGGAGGCCGGGGCTCGCTGTGCCCCTCCAGCCCTGCCCACGGTGTGCTTCAGCTCTGGAAGCGCCCCTAGCCCATGCAACTGTGTGCCAGACTTAACGAAGTCTAAAGAAAACGCCAATAAATTATGAAACCCTTACATTTGATTATCACAATCAAACAGGTTCTTGCTCTTTTTGTAGTATTTTTTCAGCTGTTTAATCCTTAGAAACCGCCTTGTGCGCTTCATTTGAGAGCTGATCTGGAAAGACCCCTCTTGACAGCGCAATGGACGCTGCCTGTGCACGTCCTTGCTTCATCTGGTGCCTGTCCTGTCCCCCATCGGGCAGGACCCCATTCCTGCCACAAAAAAACTGGAAACAGCAGGCTGTTATGTACTGCTTAAAACCATATTAGTGCCATATTCCGTCTGACCTCTTCCCTGCATGAAAAGCTGGGCAGGCAGGGTCTTCGATTAAATGCATGTCATCCAGGTATCAGGAAGAAAAACTGATATTGTCAGAAATCTTGTATTGACCGTGAAGAACAGTCTGGCAGCGCAGCGTCACTCTTAGAAAGTGACTCCATTGGAATTGACATTCTGTAGACAGCACAAGGGATGGGTTTATAATTCAGCTGACAAGAATTGCATTTTGCTGGAGCAACTCTAGGGTTCCCTTCCCCTCTTTGCAGGTGGCCTAACACGGATTAGAAATGGAATTCACGCCTGCTGTCTCCTGAGCTGGAAACGAGGAGCATATCTATTAAATAAAGCTTTGAAATGCGGATTTTGTGCGTTTTGGTTTTCCTGCTAAAAAGAGCTGTAAGATTTAAGCATGATGTAGGATGGATCTGAATAGACAGTTAATCATGTATTTTAAAAATCTCTCTTCCTTAGGAGAGAAAAACAATTAATCTTTGATTTCAATTTTTAAATTAACATTTGCTATGCCACAGACTGCTGAGGAGAAGAAAAATCCTTATTTTGATTTTTTTTTTTTTAAAAGATGTGAAGCAACTGTACCTTTAACTGAGTGAAACGGGCTTCTTCAGATTGACAGCTTTAGGCATCCAGAGCTATTCAGAGAGTGGATAACACGCTGTTAAGATGTGTGGGTCTGAGATGGGGTTTGCATTACCTTAGTAACATGCCTGCTCGGTTCTGCTCTAAAGTCTGTCTCTCCCAATTAGGACGCTCATTGTGGGCACACCAGTCAGCTGCAGCTCTGACAATGACAAGGCTGTAGCTGGCTGCCAGGTGTCTCGCACCAGGCAATCTTACTGACCACATTTAGTCTCTAATCTCCACATACCAAAATGTCTTACTTGCCCTATAATCTCCAGGGACAAACTTCAGGAGGTCAGTACTGGGAGCTGCTTGGGGAAAGGTGGCTGTTTGTGCGGAGCTTCATGAGCTGGCAGGGCCCTGCGTAGGAGCACGAGTACCCAAACTCTGCAGCAAGGCCAGAGCAGGGAGTTTGGGAGAATCTCCTCTGGCTCAGTAATCTCCTCTTGCCCCCACCTATTAATTTATCCTTGGTAGCATGGCCTGTTCCCCGCTGCAGCTCTGTTCTTCACAGACAAAAGGCCAGCCGGCTGCACTGAATTAATCTGGATTACCTGTGACTGTACGGACAGCCACCGCGAGCAGGGAAGGAGATGCCTGCAAGCCAAAGAGACCAGAGATCTGGAGCGATACGGATATGCCCTCGCCACCAGGACAGAGAGAAATCCTAGCTCTGTCGCTCCCTCCCCTGCTGCCCTCAAGCTCTCATGCTCCGAGCGGTTTGACTGTCCTGTGGTTTACCAAAGGCTATAGATGAACTTAACTGCTCTTAAAAATGCCATTTTGCAAAGGCATTTACACAAGCATCAGAAAAGGCAGATGACCTTTCAGATTGCTTGTGGTGTTTATTTCAAAGCAGGCGAAAGAGCAGTAAATACTGAGCCAGGAGAACTCATCTCTGAAAGCCCTATTAAGTAGAAGTTTTTTCAAGATAAAACCCATTGCAAGCGTTACAGTAGAGAAATAAAACCAGAACTATGTCAGTAAGAGCAATAGCTATGGGGCTGCTCTTGGGGAAGTATTTTGTCTCTGTTCATTTGTATATTATCACCCTGAATGTTTGCAGGGGCCTCCTGATTAGCTGCCCTTTCTCCTCCTCCCCTCTCCACGGGGATACAACTTCAAAAAAAAAAAACAAACCCACAACTTGAAACCACACACTCAAAAAACAGACACAATGCACAAGCCAAATGCTCTTGAGAGGGTGACTAAGCTTTGTAAACTGCCCTCTGCCTCCCCCACTAACCCGCCTGTGGCAGCCATGCAGAGATGGGTTGTGTTACACCGAGGGACCCGATGGATCCTGCTGGGAACCCACCAGCACCAAGTCCAGCACCCTGCCCTCGGCTGCCAGAGCCACAGCACTGTACCCTGCACCAGCCCGTACTGGCAGGACACTGGCATTTCTCATCGAGTTGCTCATTATCTCGTCCGATTGCATTTTTCTTGCCCTCACCAACATGTCCTTGATGCGCAAGTCTTTCCTCAGAGCTGTGAGCCACACCACTTTACACCATTAATGGCCTTTTGCTCCACACGCGAGGTGACTGTCCAGGACACCGCATGTTTTCCTCATTCTCAGGGCTGAGCTGGCAGCTTTGTGCCTCCTCCGCTTGGCAGCGGTACGGGCAGCACTCCCGTGCATCTGTGCCACGCGTGCTGTCACAGGTACCACCGTGCTGCAGCAGCCACCTCCTGCCAACCGGCACAACTGGACTCTGCTTTGGCACACAAGCGTTACAACCCAGCGTAAGAGGAGAGTACAGGCAGCACAGGGCACAGCACACAGGAGGGAGAGATGCCAGCAGCAGGAAGCTGTCTGCCTGCAGGTCTTCCCTGACAACCTGCGTAGCGTCAGTAGCGTGCTGCCATTGCATGCCAGAGCACGGGCAACCACCTGGCAGAAAGCTGTAGGTGTGCTGAAGTGGCAGAGGCGGAGGTGCTGGGAACTCGCCATCTGCCTGTGTCGGAGCCCCCGAGTAAGGGGCCCTGCTAGGACTGGTGCTTACACTTAAATGCAGGCACCCCATGCCAAGGGCAGCCGCTACCGCAGCTCAGCCAGGTGAGTTGTTTAGGGCTGCGGCTCCCATAAGCATAGTTAAAAACAGCGGGTGTAGGATGCAGATTTGAGTGGGGTTACCAGGATTTTGCGGACAGCTGAGCTGGTCCGACCAAACAGGGACAATGGTGTCCAGAGGGAAGATGGTCCAGACTGAAAAGTTAGGCCAGACTCATGAGCCTTTTCCAGGAAAGCTAGTTGTTACACAGCCTGGCAACTTTCCAACTCTTATGTGCTTCTATCTTTGAGTCTTTTAAAAGCAGGTGTAGTGAGGAATGACAAAGGATGGACAGTGCCATTTTCAGACCCACGGGATCATGACTTGATTAACAACAGACATTGCCAAGCAAAACACTGGTAAAGGCACATCCAGAATCTGAATGAGGTCACAGGCTCACGTTCGATGTTAGAAATCCATTAACTGACTTCGATAATATTATCCACAACAGATATTCCTATCATGTCCTGGGTCAAGAGAGTTTGACCACGCAGGACACAATTACTGAGAGATGCTGTTTGTTTTGAAGAAGCCTACACTATTAACTTGCACATTACTTCACAGACATCTTGCTGTTCTGTCTTTCAGTACATCGGTAGCTTGGATGTACCCAGGCCCAACAGCCGCGTGGAGATTGTGGCAGGCAGGAGAAAGAGTATGGGGAAGTAAAAAAGAGCGGAACCGCACGTGGAATAAGAGGTTACATTCACTGGAGTGACTTGGTTGCAGTGCACTGTTCTGCATTCCCCCCGACCCTTCCTATCTGGAGCTCAAATCTCAGCACGATCAGGATTGTGACAAGCTTCTTCAGAAATTCCCAAGGCATCTTAGGATAGACCCATCCCCTGCTCTTTGCAAAGGGATCAGTTTGCAAGACTCAAGCATAAAACCCTAGTCTCTGCTGAGCAGGTATGGGGATTCTCCTTGAACCGAAGAGATTTATTTAGCCTGTTGGGGTTTTTGTGTGTGTGAAAAGTGAGCATACACGATCTGCTCCACCAAAGCACTCAAATTCATTGACAGTTTCAAATATGTTACGTTGTTATATATTGAAATATCAGTGGCCTGGCAGTTGCTACGGATGTAAATCCCATCAGACGGGACTTTGTGGATTCTGCTGCTCAGGGAATAATTTGCTGCTTTCCCCCATCCTCCAATAGAGTTTTACAGTTCCTGTTTCTCATCATCAAGTCTGCGCTCTTCCTCCTCTAGCCCTTTATTCTTCAGAACAGCCTGTGAACGGTCACCAGATTTAGCTACGATTAGCAGGGTGGGTAGCTCACATCTGCTCCATGGATAACCAGTTCAAGTGTATCTACCCCAAAAGGCAGTGCAGCTGTTGTGCCTGGCTGAGGTTTTGCAGGGGTCTTAATTCTGAGGCTGTTCATATGTCTCACATCAGCTGAAGCGGGTTTGAGAATCTTCCATTTAAAGCTTTGAAGGGATTATCCTATTTCCCCCCCTCCCCCCACAGTGTTTAACCATCTAATTTTCATTTAGAATAGTGCTTTTTAAAGTTAGCCTGTAACTGGCTGGGGAGCTGATGTATTCATCTCCAGCCAAGCTCAGAAATGACATTCCACTGCCTTTGCCTGCTCAGACTATTAGCACAGCTCTTGCTCAGAACACCGTGCAGCAGCAATCTAAATTGCCTGGTTATTTATGGAACGGGTGAACATTTGTAGGAAGCAAAGGCAACAGGTGAGGACTACTGGGACGGTTTAGATGCTGGCATAACTATTGGTAATTTTTGTTCTGAATCAATATTTAGCATCAGATTTGACACTGCACTTCTGCTGATCTTTGACTGGATAACACCCTTGCAAGAAAAAGCAGACAATATTTTAATATCAGTTTCTAGGAAGTGTTGCATTCTGTTTTCACACTTGCTATTGCCATGATGGTATCTAGCTCAGAGTCTTGGCAGTGCAATAGCATGCTTGAGTGCTACATGAAGCATATAAGAAACCATTCTGCATTCATGGATGCCATCAGTTAATCTTATCACACAATATTTTTAAAGTAGGCACCCTGTATTCTATACTGGTTTTTTAATCTTGGAAGCCCTTTCCAAAAAGGGAGGGCTTCCCTTTTCATGTGCGTATTGTACAGCAGGATCTTATTCAGACACTTCCTGGCTGCTGAGCGGAAGATGCTCCTCTATTGAAGATAGTTAATTGGCACTGATCCTTAATTAGAGCATAAAGAATGAACTGGGAGGTCTTTGAAGAGAATTCTAGTGCATAGAGTACACAACCTAGGAACTGAGGGAAGATGGGGGTTATTTATGTAGCGTTCATTTGCATGCAGAGGCCTTGTCTATACTAGAGGTTTTTTTCCCATGGACTCTCAGCAGCACCAGTTGCAACTGGGAGGAGACAGTGGAAGAAGCTATTGGTGGAAACTAGTATTTTGCTACCATCTTATTGTGAGTGGTAGCACCCGTTTGCACTGCAAGAGCAAGAAAGGTCCCGCAGCCCTGCCAAGCGTTGGCAGGGGCACGTTGTGCTGAAGCTTTCATCCTTTGTGCGCTCCAGTGTTCCCCTGGAATTCTCTGCTGAAGCGGAAGAGAAAAGTCAGGCAGTACAAGCCCCAGCACAACATTTCCTATGCTGCTGTCCGTGCCCTGCGACATGGGAGGAGGCAGCGTGAGCCATCTCTGGAGCAGTGGGTGACGGAGCCAGCTGAGCACGGCGCAGCCCACAGCACAGGCAGGCTGTTAGTCGTGGCTTCTGCCACTCCAGAAGGGGACCAGGGAGGAGGATGAGGAGTCACAGCTCTGTATTTTCCAGGCTCTGACAGAGCTGGTTACTCTAGTTATTCATTAGTAACTTGATACAAGCTGTGAAACTGCCTTCCTACTACTGTGTCTGATTCTGGTCTCCAGTCTGTGATTAAAAGCGCTTGCCCCAGGGAAAAAACCTTGAGCTGCCTAGCACTTAAAGTTGTCCTCAGAGCGTCAGGGGAGAGAGAGAGAGGCAAGAAAAGTAGTAAGTCCAGCTGCTGAGCCTACTCCTTGGCATCGTACTGTCCTGTGTTTGGTACTGGGCTCTTTTGCCAGTTGCATATGAATTATGCCAGGGAACCTGGGAGGAGTTCAGTGGTATTCTCCATGCATTAGCAGAGCAGTCTGCTTGCAGACTTCAGGACATGCAGAATGCAGAGGCTATAGGACATTACTCCAGAGAGCCTCAAATGACATGTTTTAACATTAGTCTGCTGAAACAGCCATCTGCTCTTTTGCAGTAAGTATTTAAGGTGCATTCTCATAGTAAAGCTTAAATCCGTATTCCTGACTGAATGGATGCTTGAAGAATTGCTAGCAATACTCCATTAGTCACACATTAGATTCCCATTTCATAACAGACTGGAAAACCTTGTCTCATCATGTTCTATGCTTCCACTGGAGGGAATGCAAATGCAATAGGTAGAACAGGGAAGCTGCTGTTCTTAACTTCCCATTTTGCAGAGCTAGACAACTTTAAGTTTGCTGATCCTCCCAGTGGATTATTAGCTGCATACAGCTGCCATGTTATTATATGATCGTCAGAGTTCAAACTAATCCCTCTACCTCCTCTTGCCCTGGCAGAGGTGGTGATGAAATTAGTTTGCTCCTTGAATAAGTACACTGTGCTCTGACAGGCATGTCAAGCTGCTGTTTATGAGAGTCTAATTCATTGCGCAGCTCCGAGCACCCAGCGCAGGCAGGCGTTCCTCCACCTCCCAGGGAGAAGCGGCGTGCTGCATCTGCTGGCTCCTGCTGCCCGAGGCCATCCCGCTCTCCGTGTCTGGCAGCACCCGCTGAAGCTCCTGTGTTCAGAGTCATAGTTCTGGTGGAGCTGGCTTTTTGCTGGAGTGGATTCATCTGCAGATGCTTGAGCCTTCTCGGCACTCTGGGGAGTTTATGTACAATACAAGATTTTTCTTCCTGCAGAAGTCAAGTGGCAGCTAGTGTGAAGAACATGAAAGTTCTTCGAGGGCCCAGACAGCTCCCCGATTCAGCAGGGTGACCCTTTCCATAGACACACTACTCCTGGCTTCCTCTTAGTGAACAGCTAATAGCCAAGTTCTCCCCTTAGCCAGGTGAAGGCTGTCATGGAAGTTAAGAGGAAGGATGTTGTGGAGCCCACACAACACTGAAACAGTAACAGGAAAGCTTTGCTAAAGATGCTTATGGGTACAGGCCTAGGGGTAAAGATGGGCTTCGTAAAACACAAAACATTTCCTTGAAGCTCCTGAGGTTGCTTGGGAAGTCTTGCCCTGGGAGACCAGGGAATGGATGGCTTTATGTGAAGGGTTAACGTCACAACATGTCCTGCATCCCTTCCCCATGTTCCTCAGAGCTAGCACGGACCAGAGGAGAAAGTCAGCTGTTGCCTTCGTAGAGCAACGCTACCCTCCGTCCCGCACTGCACACCAGTCAGCCCTAGTGAAATGCTGCTGTTTTGAGTGGCGAGTTGTACAAGGACACGGTAGGAGTAAGTGTCAAAGCCTGTCATCCCCACAGACAGCCTGCTGCCAGCAATTCCCCAAGTCACTCCATTTAATTACCTTTAAGGCACAGAATCAGTTTCCCTGGAATTTGCACGTAAGATTCTACGAAGCCTAGAAATTTCAGGTCTGTTTGGAAGGTGTAGCTTGGACCTAAGCAGGTATTAACACTCAGAAAGGAGCCAGATGTTGGATTATTTAGTCATTTCATAAGGGAACAGCCAACTGGAGCTGAGCCCATCCAAGCACCAGGATGAACAAACAGGAGGCAAGCATCCAGACTAATGTGTTTCTTCTGTTACCTCTACATTTCTTAGGCTTAATTTAATTGAGAAGTCTTTTTCCCCCAGAGGCCAGTGTGCCAGAGAAGCAGAAACGTTTATAAATCTTGACACAGGATATATCAGAAATGCCTGAGTTCTCCTTGGCATGAGAACTGGGTTCTCACTTCAGCCTCCCTCTCATCTTGATCGTTCTTGCTGCATCACACTCTTAAGCAGAGCCTCAACACCTTGCAGTTTCTTCTAGTGAGGAAGTGCAATCTAGCTTACACTATAAGTCATATTGACTACCAAATATCAACTGGTAGTGTTGAAGTGTGACATGGCATCAGTTTAAATCAGGATGAGTAAAAGTTACAATCCTACAGTGCAGCCTTGTGCCGCAGAGGCAGCAGGGACAGCAGCACAGAACCTGCCTCTCCTGCACCCCAGCAGCTCCCAGTCTGGTCGCTGGGCTGGCTTCATACAACAGCTTACACTTAAAGCCATGCCAGGCTATAAATTGCAGTGGTTCAGGAGCAAATACGGATTTTATCTGCTCTTGCTACAGAAGGAGAGGAACCAGGTGGACAGCTGGCAGAGGGCAGGGTGACTGCCTTCAGCCATCTCAGTTTAATTTATCTCTGTGTGGCAGACTTCAGAGGTGGAGATGTTTAATAGACTTGTTAATGAGATTCTTCTAGAACACGGTTCCTTCAGTTTTCCCAGGCAGACAGCCTTCTTACTGCAGAAGAGAAGTTCACCAAGATAACCGCTGCATAGATTCCTCTGATATATTCTGCCTATAAGCCCTTCCTGACTTACATGCTTGGAGCTAAGTTTTCCTGCCAGCTTCATGTTAATCTGAGCTGGAGTTGTGATCAGTACTAAAAAAAGATAGAAGCTGAACTCCGAGCTGCTGGGTTTCTTTGTTAGTCTTTGCAGCCTCTCCCACTATAATGAAGTTATTTGGTCCACTGCAGCTGGGGCACAGACTCCAACGTGGAAGTGCAAACTGCTGGAACACTTGCCCTGGTACAGACCTCTGTAGCTGCACGCCACGATCTGTTGTTGTTGGGTGGGAGTTTGTTCTGCTGCAATTCCTGGAGAGCTTTTCCTTTCAGCCTCTTTGGAAGAGCATCCAAATGCTCAGCTAATGACATCCCTGGGCTGTGAAAGAAAACAATCCTAGCATCTTAAAAGTATTTCAGCAGTCTTCAGACTGGTGTTGCGGACCTTTCTTTAGTTCTCAGAATGCCATGCACCTGCCTTTCATTTATAGGAAGGCGCAGGAAAACCAGACAACAGTTCTTACATGGTTAGAGTGTGAAACACAAGCATCTCGTGTCTGCTCCAAACTGCTAGCACACCCTCAGCCAGTTAAGTACATGGCTGACAGTACACAGTGGTGGGTGGGAAATACTCCATGTCAGTAACCAAGTCTCATTTACTAGATGCTTTACAGACAGAACTCAGCCATGTCAGTTCACCCAAGGTCTTTAAATAAATATTGTCATCACATAGTGACGTTCACTAGATCACATGAGGAACAGTACTGTAGAAGATAGTCCCGTGCTGCGGTCATGGGTCCGATCAACATTTACACTGGCGAGCGTACAGGCAGACAGCAGACCTTATGGGAGGGTGAGAGGAGGACTTCAGAGAGACAAGCTTCCCCAAACCTGTATGTTTCTCCTTCTCCCCCATACCAAAAGCACTGTGTATTTACCCCAAAGGATGCTCCAAGAGAGCATCTTTTTCTAGGATACCTTCCCTGCTTCTCTGAAGAACCATGCAAGGGTTGCTTACGCTGATACGTATTAGACAGAGCCTATAGTCTCCAGGAGGGAGCAGTGGTTTTAGGTATCCAAACCAAGTATACATGAGCATGTACAAACTGGCTTTCTGCAGAAAGTCTGTTATCAGTTTTGGCTCTTCTCCAAAGCAGAGGCCTAAGAAAGGCTCATGCAACTTCACGCAGGCAATATATGATCAGATTATAGTCAATCCTTCTCAGCACAGCCTACAAGTCTACCCCAAAAAATCCCGAGGAACTTGCACTAGTGACTTGGAAGGAGCTTTAGAGGCGATCATGGATGGCATTCTGTCCTCTGCCTACTCTCTGGATCTTTCTGTACTTCTGTCTCCACATCCAGCAGCCCAGATAACTTTGCCTGCAACCTTACCTGCCATCTGCTTTATTAAGGGAAGATACCAGTCTACACAACAGAGCTACAGGCACAGAGAAGAACAGTTTCTCAGAGAAGCAGGCTAAGAAAACTGAGATTGGCACAAGGGCATCAAGAGCAGAGATGACTTGGCTCAAGGCATCCTTGCCATACGGCCCTTCTCTTCCCCAGGCACCTAGTGCCCCAAGCAGAGCTGGGTCCCATTACCTGGCCGACCGGGAGGACAGCTCAGCTCCAGGCACTGTGGTCTCAGAAACACCCGTTACTCCCAGGGTCCCATCCATGACAGGCATCTGAGCCAGTTTAAGGTTTCTGCCATGCAAGATTAAGCTAATTGGTTTTACCTTTCCAGGCCCTGGCAAAATACAGCAAGTGTTTTCAGGATGGTAATTAAGTGTTAATTGCAGCTAAGTTTAGCCCTAATGCCTCATTAGTTTGTTTTCCTCTATTTGTTGCAGCTATAGCAAAGTCTCCTGCACAGGGATGGGGATCAGCCTGGGCTTCCCCGAGAGGCAGAGTCATCCCGCAGTGTGCTCTGAGGGTCTACCTGAGTCATGCCGGGAAGCCTCTTACCTCCTCCTACCCAAGAGGAGGGGGTCTGGGTGTGGAGACGGAGACCCTTAGACCTGAACGCGCTAATTAGCATCCAGGCAGCAGCTCTGCAGGGGTGTCTGGAATGCCCAGACACACACATTAGCCCATTTTCATGGTACAGTGGATTTTGCATCCCTTCCTATTATACCTGCACTGGAGCCTTCGCCACCCCAGCCCCCTTAGCAGGTTCGTTGCCCTCTCCCATGCCAGAGGACCAGTCAGTGGGTTTAACAAGGGCAGGCTACTACTACTATTTAGCGCCCTGCTCTACTGAAAAGCATTTTACTGTTCCACGCTGCAAACAGCACCTGAGTTTGGTTCCTACAGTCTGTTTGCTGGTGTTTAAGAAGATAACAGACCTGACAGAGATGCCCTGGGGAAGGGAAACCACCTTGCATTGGGAGGTGACAGCCATGTTACACATCTTACCTTTCTGCAGCACAGGCACTGAGGAAGGAGGCGAGTCCTCTGGCAGAAGGTCTGGCCAGAATCCCTTTCTCCAGGCAAAACAAGCAGCCTCACCTGGAGACTGCAGGGCTTCCTCGCACAACAGGCAGAGCCACAGCCTCCCCACCACTGCTTCTCCCTCTCCCCCCCAGGAAGGGCTGCCTACCCTGCCACTCAGTTTTACAGCCTCTCCCCATTCCATTATGCCCCGCCGCCCTAATTAGCCAAAATGCCAGGTGGGACTGTACCTCCCGGAGGACCCTTGCCATGAAGGCCTGAGGAAGGGTTTGGAAGGATGGGTGGTGCAGGTGCAGCTCCTTAGGGCTCTCCACGTGTGTTCTCCAGTCTGTGGTCACCCTGGCAGGCTCAAGTCTGTTTCATGCATGTGCTGCTTTACGGGCCTTTGAGAAAATTCAGTTTTCATAAACTGAAGGAACGGCTTTAAAAATGTGGACTCTGCTTTTCTGGAAGAATTGAGTCTGCCATGTCTCGGACTAACCCAAGCTTGTTTTATCCAGTTTCTGCTCTTTGTATTATCATAATGCAAAGGGAAGAAGCTCTTAATGAGATGTTTTTGCCGTGGAGACATGCACAGTGTTTCTAGGCAGCGTTGTGTGGCTGTGGTGGAGAACTGACTACACTCTGCTTGTACGTCTTGAGTGGGAGGAGAGGCATAAACACCTCTGAGATTACACGAGAATCCAGCCTTCTGCTCACTGCGTGGGGGCGTCTCACCGTGCCACAGAGCCGCCCCACTGACCGACAATCTCTTGCAGGTTTCCACCCTGCTCATCTCCAACTCTAAATCACCTCTGGACTCCTTGCCACAGGATAATGATTAGTTATCTTCTACCACTTCACTTCTGAGCTGAAATGAATGGGGACTGGTCTAGCTGTGAATACAGGCCACTGTAACAGAAGACAGCGTAGAGTTTTTTCAGTTGCCACATGCTATGACCTAGTTTTTGAGAAGTGACTGGTGATTATGGATGCTTCAGTTCTTATACCCTGTTCAGAGAGTGCAGTACATATGATCGATAACAGATGGATGGAGGGATCAGTCAGTGAAACGTGTCATCTCTAAGCAACAGCAACCTTTTAATGCCTTCCTCGGAGTGCTGGAAACTGGATGGCTTCTCCAACGAGGGGGCGGAACTAGTGAGACATACTAATATTGTTTTGCATAAGAGTCATGATGGATTGGAGTTTAGTTGAAGGCTAATAAAAGCAGCAGTTAAACAGATAAAGCCTAAATTAAAATGTTAGTACCACTAGAACAAGACAGAGCTTTTTGTCTGATGCTAAATCTTGGCAATGAGGCAGGTACCTTTTAATTGTAAAATAAAGTGACTTTAACAGTATTATCATTATATTACTGAAGCATTTGATTTCGCTAGCTAAAATATCAGTGTATAAGATCTCTGCAAAGCTTTTATCTAGTTTGAAATAAAGTAGCTTTTTCAACAATTATATTACTGGCTGTAGAGTATTATAGAGATGAAATATAATGGCTCTCAAATATCATTCTGATGTAGAACAATCAGCCACGACTCAGAGCTGCTTCTTTATTGGTGTCTGAAAAAATGTAACTGAGATGGCAACCAGAGTGGTAGCGAGCACATTGGATTAGCTTGTTAACGAGGAGGTGCCTTAATCTGCGTGACAACTGCACGGGCAAGGGCACGGGAACCAGGGTTGCCCATGGCATGGAGTGCCTTTGCCCCTCCTTGGGCAGCTAATGCAAGCGCAGACATTGATTTCCACTTGAGCAGGTTGACATGTTTCAGGAACAAAACAGAATGGTCCATGAAAATACACACACTTAAACCCATCCCGTGGGTGAAGCTATCTACATGCACGGAAAAATAAAATAAAAAAAAAAAATCAGCTTGTAGCTATGATGTAACCTCATGCTTTGACGTCAGCCTTTCTGGTTCTTAGATCAAGAGTGTCTGCACTGGACACAGGAGGAAAGCTAGATGTAGTGCCACAACAGTGGGTGCCTTTGTAGATGCTGTCTTAATTTCATCCAATGTAAAGGCCCTTTGTACTTTATGGATCAGTGTCCTGAGGAGAGGGGATCCTGAGGGACCATGACCACAAAGCAAAATTCTGCCTAGTAAAATAAGATTCGCTAACAATAGCTTGGTTCTGCGCTTGCTTTCTTCATTCTGCTTCTGCTCTATACTAAATGAGGCCTGAAGGCAAACAGAATCAGTGCTACTTAACATAATACTTTGACAAGCTGCTTCATGTTTTGACCAAATAACTCTATGATAAATCTACAAAATAAAAATCTTGAATGGATCCCTGGAGGGAAGGATACTTCGATGAGGGAGCAAGGATTTTTTCAAAGGCATTATGGAATGCTTTTCTTTCTTTCCTGCAGCAGTGATTAGACATTCTCTAAATGGTCTTTCCCTGGGCCAGATGGGTTATTTGGACTAATTGGCAACCGCCTGACTGTTTTGAGGACACTTGAGTCACTTCCCCCTTCCTCCATCCTTCTGTCACTCTGCTGCTGCAGAGATGCTGCCATGCGGTGGGCCTGCTGGAGGGGAGGATGTGGCCCCTTGCATTGCAGAGAGCATCGCAGGCCAGGACCCCGAATCACTCTGCACAGCCAGGTCCAGCGTACCCCCAGGAATCCCACCCAGCCCTCTGAGCTCCAGGGTCTTCTGTCTGAAAAAAATTATTTTCATCATAGGAAGAGGAGCAGTGGGACATGTTAAGACTAGATGCAGTGTGATGGAGGACTAGGCATTTATGGCTGGCTCCAGGAGGGTGCAAGGCAAACAATTACTCTTCAGGCACATGGGTCCTTTGGTAGAACTGGCCCAAATGCTGGTGTCTGCCATCAGCACCTGCTACCTCTCCGAGTGCCCTGTACCTGCCACAGAGCCATATGCGGTTCATGAAGCACTAAGGTTCAGTGATCTCAAGCTATCAGGGACTGGTTCAGTCCTGCTGTAGCTTGTGCTCCTGCTGGTAATGATTATGGGGCCTAAACTTCCAGCTCATGCACATTTTCTTATTTTCATGTTGTTGCCCCTCCAGGGCAATGCTGGTCTGCAGCTCGTCTTGCCTCCTTGCATCCAAGCCGAGGGCAGGAGCAGAGAACACAGAGAACACAGCAGAGTGGTTAATCATTGAGCTGTGCGCAAGCAGCGCAGGATGCATTAATGTCCACAGCCTCACACCTACCTGCTGACACCACAGCTAGCCCAGGGACACCGGGAACGGCACTGGGGAGCAGAGCAGGCATCAGGAAAGTGGAACTGAGCATCAGCCCCGAGGGTGGCTGCTGGTCACTGCTGAGCAGGAGGAGAACAGCATGTCATAGCTGTACTTGCAGTGAGAACAGGGGACACCCAGGTGGGTTCCCACTCTTTGTAGCTGCTTTTGTGGCTAACAACTTCTTCATCTTCACTTACCCGTCTGTGAAGTAGCTGCATACCCAGCTGAGGACCCTGGCATGCCTCCAGGAGACCCGGGCACATACGCTGTTCAGCACCACGAGCCTGCAAACAACTGACAAACAGATCATCCCGTCACCTCTTCCAAGAGCCTGAGAGCCCAGCCCAGGGTGCTTGCCTCTACCTTGGCACTTGGCTGTGATGTTCTGGTACAGTTTTGATGACAAGGCCTCTGTGACAATACTGATACCATAAAACCTTCTTTATCCGTAATTCCCACTATCTAAACCCAGGCTGTTTCTCTCATCATGATTCACTAACCTCAGTAGCTCCCCTGAGGCTAACAGAGTCCTTGAACTGCTTAGTATTCTGGGGTTTTGGAAATGACACAATTAGTGTTGAATTTTCTTTCTCTTATAGTAACAGTCCTGTTTCCAAATTTGAGTAAGATTTTATGGACAATTTGAGGAGAACTCAAAGACCTTCCTGTAGATTTAGGGATTGCCACAGAGAAGGGTTACTATGGTCTATTGGTGATTTTATTAGCATTCAGTAGTTTCTAACCAGGGACCACTTGGCGAGAAGCAGCATGCCAGCCGTGCTGTGCCTGGCTCTGCTCGGGTCTTCACACCTGGGTGATACCTGGGTGCGACGGACGCCTGCCCAGGGGCAGCCTGGCAGGAGAGGGGTGAGCTCCCTTCTGTCTTCACTTCTGCCGTGTTCCAGAAATGCACATGATACGAGAGCTCTTGGGCGGATTTCAAAAGCCATTTGTGCCCTGCGTGTTGTTCAGAACAACCGAGATTCCTTCTGAAGTCAATGGGAGTTAGGAATTGTGTGCTTTAGAAAATCCCTCTTAATAGCTGCATTTAAACATCAGACCTGACTCTGCTGATTTTACTGAGGAGGCCAGTATTGCACGCCACGTCTTTACTTAGGAGATGTTACACGCACAATCCCTGTGGCCGTGCAGTACTGAGCCCCTCCAAGCTCAGTGGCCTGTCCCTGGCTGGGGTGGCTGTACTGTTGGTGCTCTCCGACGAGGACGTGTCCTTTCTGTGCAGCACTGGGAGGCCGACTATAAGTCACTGGGCTGTCTGTAAGAAACGTTTTCTTAAGGGGAACTGTTGGAGATCGGTAATACTAACAGCTACACAGAAAAAGGTTCCCTGCCTGGAAATAAAGCAGATCATTTCAGTCCCTGACTATCTCAGACCAGTACATAGCAAGGCAGTTCATGAAAGTTGCTGGCATTGAGAAGTAGAAAGGTCCAGCTGCATCCATGGCTTGAGCTAACAAAGAGCTCTCTGCCATGAACGAGAACGAAGCCTGATTGCACCTGGCAAACGAGGCATGAAACTTGGTCCACACGTAGCAGCATGACAGGCAGCTCAGCATCCCTCCCGTTTTCATTCCAGTCTAGTTTGTAATCAAGTGCTGTTTCTGAATGCAAATGGAGATCAAGTCTTCGTTCTAGCTTGAATTTTGCTTGCTCAAAGATAGAGGTGCCAAGTCCAGCTTCCTAACTCTGCTGCAGATACACAAAGAAAATGCTAATTGCTCTAGTAGGTGGCTAGGAGAAGCCACAAGACTGGAGAACAGCACCCAAGATGCATATGGTGTGTGATAGGAAGTTTAGAAGCCAGGAGATCGTCTCTCCCCACAGCATTTACCAAAAGCAGGTGTTAGTCATGCAGATGTAGCTTCTCAACAGCAAACTAGATTCCTCCTTCTCCTTTGGATAAGTATCCACCCCGGGTGGATATGCTCAGCATCATGCTCCCCCGCATCCTGAAGTCACAGAGGATTTAAAGAGGAGGCTGCAGCCACACAGTTTCTCCTGGCCGCAGAGCAACACGGGTGCTGGAAGGGGAGAACCACAGTAGGTCACACCTGGCCCTCTTGGGAGCAGGGGCTGGGTTGACTTAGTTATTGGTTTGAACACATGGGCCTTCTCCATCTTAACGTCAGCTGCCTGTACTGAGCCCAGGAGCACTGACGCTGCCTCTCCATCCCCGCACGCAGAGCGTGGCTCGCCCAGCCTGCAGCCTTCGCCTCCGGTTTGCCGTCTGCCTTCGCTTGGGCTGCCTACGCTAAAATAGCATCGCTACATAAACACGGAGGGAAGTGTTGCTTCATTTAGAGGCCTGAAATCCTGGTACCTGCCTTTGTCAGAGCCTCAGCATGGCAGTGGGATTAGGATCTCCCCCCGTCTCTGTGCTGTGCCAGGGTGAGCCCCTGCCAGGCCCCTGGTTAAGCATCCCTGAAGCCCCCACCCCAAACACCACAGCTCCCTCCATTGCACAGCCACACCATGGTGGGTGCTGCCCGGCTCCCGTGGCCATGGACTGCTCACGGTCTGAATGGGCGCTCCCCTCCCTGAGGAAGCTGTCACAAATGCTCCTGCAAAGAGCCACAGAAGAACTAAAAATTGACTTTCAACTTCTGTTCTCTCTCCAAACAAGCAATAAACACTGGCTCCCAGAGACAGAGCAAAGCAGTGCTGTTCATCACCCCTGTCCCATCTCCCCCTCCTGCTTCTGTGAGGGCATCAGCTCCCCTTTTCCCTCTCCGCACAGCTGAGCCGTAATACGGAGAAGCAAGCAAGGAGCATCTCCCCGGCTGCCGGGCTCATGCGGCTCGCTGATGTGTGGCTCCGTTAGCGACCTGTCGGGCTCCCGGGGAGGGGTGGGAAGGGGCCAAATGTACAGTCAGGATTTTGGAGCGAGCAGCAGAAATCCTCGGTTGCTCCCTGCTCATGTCTTTGTATGAGCAGTATCTGGTGGCCTGGCCGTGCTGGCTGGGTGCTGGGTAGCTGTCACTTAGCAGGGGACTGGCTGTAACCAGAACAACTGAATGAATGAAGTAGAAAATGAACATCCTTGCTTTATGGATGAGAAACCGATGCACGAAATACTCCGTTACCTTCCCACAGCCATGTAGGGGGTCTAAGGCTTTTTCATGGAGCTCTGAGCCTGCCGCAGAGTCCTGGCTCCTGCTTTTCTGAGCTTTGTTGTTTGAACATTGATGAACACGGTTTAAAACAATTCAATCTCCTAGCTTGCCTCTTGTCCTACATACCAGACTGGAGAGCAACTAGGATATGAAACATCATGTGTGCAAGACCAGGACCTTCTCTGCAGGGCCTCTTGACACTGATGTTTATAGGGAGACACGGAATTACTTGAAGGTAACACAGTGTGTAATTGCAGTTTCACTTCTGAGGGTTATTTCAGGTGAATCTGACCTGCTTCTAATGAAATTAGCACTTTTTATCTGCAGTAACCTAGCAGCTCTTTGAGGTAGGGACCATTTTCATGCTCATGCCCACTCAGTGCCTGGTACATGAGACTCCGTTGAGGTGGGGTCCCAAGACACTACTTCATTACTGAAACTAATTAATCATCCAAAGGACTGCAGATGGAAAAGGTAATTTGTTTTCTCCTGCAAAGTGAATAGAGGTAGGGAGGAAAATAAAACCCAGCTTCCCTGTGAGCAGGGGTTGGCCTGCCCTGGCCAGACAAGGACTGAAGGGCTGTGTGTGGGAAAGCTCCCTATTAAACCTGGGGACAGCAGGGGGTTCCTGGAAGTGACAGTCACACAATGGTGCTTTTGTCAGAGAGGCACCAAAGGCCAGATGATGTCACCTTGCGCTGCGCTGCGGGGCTGCTTGTGCCTCTCGGGATGGAGCTCAGCAGTATCGCAGTATCTCTTTAGCAGGCAGGAGGCAATGAAAAGGCTGCTTTTATCCCACCCTTTTTTTTTTTAAAAGCAGGCGAAGAAGCTTTGTCCCAGAACAGTCTGCCTGTTCTTGGAGGTGGAAAAGACCGGTTACAGAGCCACTGCCAGTGCTGGTCTCCTCGCCAGCTCCCATCACCTGCAGGAGCTCCGCTCTCCCCCGTGGGTGTAAGTGACCCCTTGTTGCTCCACATCCTTTTGACTGGCTCAGAGGAACATCTAAAATCCAGCCACGTCCTTTGCCACCTCACCTTTAGGTGGAAAGATCAAGCTGTCCTTAAAGGCTGCCTGGGACTCCAACAGTCTGAGACCTCCCGAGGATAAGATCTGCTGAAGATGGAGAAGGGAGGTGAAGAGGAAGGCCTGTATTAACATGCCCATCCGAATGCTTTGCAGGGCCTCAGAAAGCATAAAGGATAAAAGGCAGCTCTTTCCCCTGCCTCCCCCTTACCTGACCAACCTCCAGCTGCTGCTGTAATGACCGAACTGAAGCACAACCCGCAGCAACCCCCTCTCTCTCGGCAGTTAGGGCAGCCCCTCCTAGAAACCCGGGGTTCCCAGGCCATCTGGTAAAACCGATGGATCCAAGCCCCCCTGAGCAGGGGAGCATCAGGCAGATCTTTACTGGATCGGCACACCTTGCTGTAGAGGAGCAGACCTCAGTTCCTACTGACAAAAGTGGGTGCCTGCTTGCGTTTCTCCATCCTCACACCAAGGAGAGAAACACTGAACTGCTCCAGATCCATTGGCACTGTGAACAGGCGCTCAGAGTCAGAGGGAGCATGGCTCAAGACTACGGGATGCAGGAGGGTCCCGAGCTGCTCAGAGGCGATTGCTGGGTGGCCGTGGGGATCACGGGTTCGTGCATGCCGTGCAGTGGGGGTGGGTGATCCTCACTGTGAGTGGGTGCTGGGAACTCCGGATTTCAGCTCACTGCTCTGCCTTGACTTGCCAGGTGAATCCTTGGTGAATAAGCGAGCCTCAGTTTCCCATGTTGGGACTCTGGCTAATGTCTGCCCACCTCAGGGAAAAGCTGCAGCTCAGGATTCATGGCTGCAAAAGAATTTGAAGCGTGGAAAGCTCTGTTCAGGGAAGGTCTTCAGACTAGTCAGCTCCCAGTATGTCTGGTTTTGAATATTTATGAAAGCAGAAAATTGTCAGGCATGTTTTGCTGAGCTGTACAGCTCCTTTCCTGAAAGGAACGTTTTTCCCAAAACAGCACTTGGAGGCTTGTTTACCTCAGCCTCTCCACGAACCCTCACTCCACCAAGGTGGCAGGCAGAAGTCTGGGATGACAGCAGGCAGGGTGTCTGCGAGGGGCCGTAGAGGGCACGCAGGCTGTCTGGGCTGAAGCAGCCTGTCAGTGCTTTATTTCAGTACACGCGGAGCCCTAAAGCTGCTTTGGGGCGGGAGTGTCCGGAGAGCCTGGATCCACAGGTTGCTCTCCTGTTACCCACAAACTGCTGCTCTGCAGCTTCCGAAACCCTGGCAGGAGAGTGGCACTTGGTACTGCTTCCCAAGGGATTTTTTTTTTCCCCCCTTAGACCCTAAGCACTGTTGTGGCTTCACTCACACACATCGCCCCAGGGCATCTCCAAAGCCAAAACGGGAGGCAGCAGGAGGCAGCCAGGCCAGGCACACCCAGCATTCCTGGTGCTGCCTCTTCCAGGAGCTTCTGTCCCCTAAAGAGCATCCTAAAGAGAGACAGAAAACACCTGCGTCTTTGCAGAGAGCTGAAACACAGCCAGAGCCAGGACTAAGAGGACTGGGCCAAGCTCACGTGCCTTTTTCCATTTACAGGCAACTTCCAAGAAGTCACTTGTGGAGCTGCAGTCGTGAGCTAAGTCGGGAACTGGCTAAACAGAGCCGAGGTGCCGCGTTGGGGGGTTGCGGGGCACAGGGCCAAGAAGACCTGCAGATTAGACCAATTAAAATAGTGCTGACAATGCCAAACAGGAGACTCCAGAAATGCAAATAGTTTCTTAGCTTAATTCAGGTTTTTGCAATTTCCTCCACTGCCTTTCATCCCTCCTCTCCCCTCAAGCCACAGCACTGCTCAGCTCTGGTTGCAGCGAGGGGCTGACCCCCAAGCTCAGGCGTTAGTGAAGGGTTTGGCAAACAGACCCCTCGTTAGTGAGGTGCTTGTGCATCTCCTGGCACCAAGGCAGCCGTGAGGGGCCACGCACTGCCCCGGTGTCAGGGAGCAGCAGGGGCGGCTTTGCTGTCTCAGCAAGGAGGAGCTGGAGGCCAACCACGATAACATGGCTGGCCGGGCAGGGGCCTGGCAGCCAGGGCTCCATCCCATCATACCTGAGTGAGATGAGCAGAGCAGACCTTGGGTAGGAGCCAGGTTCAACCAAGAGTCCAGAGCATCGGGCAGGTCCATGCTGATGAGACAGATCTGTGGCCAAGCTGGGAAGTCAGTCTTCAGGCTGGGATCAGGAGGTCCATGGCCAGGCATGGCTGTGGCTGAGCCGGAGACCAACACTCCTACGCTGGAGCTCAGGAAAGGACTGAAGGCCCAGAGCTGAGCTTAAATGGAGCCCCTGTGCCCATGGGTGGGGATGTGGGTGGAGGCCCCAGGTGGGGCTGGTCAGGACCATTAACACCTTCACAGCGCATCACTGCGAAGTGGCCAAAGTGAGAAGAGCCAGAGGTGCAGCACAGCTCGGGAGAGATGGTCCCAGCAAGGCAGCTGGGTGGGGTGGGAGGTTTTGGAGCAGGAGGGCTGTCCTCCAGCTAGAGCCGAGTGCTGGGACTCCGTAATCCTGGAGTCCATCCCCTGCCCCTTGGCCAACCTATGAGTGCCTCTGCTTCCACTTCCCAGCTCTCAAAGAGCAGCTGCCCGCCTGCCTGACCAAGCCAGTGTTGGGAAGCAGCTGATTTTGTGTACCTTAGATGTGGTCTGCTGGAGACATTTTGAGTACAGAGACTGGATTTTCCTGTTAATCCTTTCCTCACAGCTCTGTGACAAGTTGTCTCCAGCTCCTGCACCTGAGCAGCATTTGCAGATCTGCCATGCACAGGGCACCAGCTCCAGACGTGCCGCAGTAATCCTATCGATAAATCATCCGTGGCTAGTCTATCCCACGGTGCTTTTCTTGCCAAGACTAATCAAAGCTTAGTCTGTAAGCGAGTCTCTGCAGCTCAGGCTGTGGCCAGGGATGTCGTCATTGCCGGGTGGATTGTGTGGAGACTGAGCCTGTGGTTTGGGTGGAGTCCTCGGGCCGGAGCATAGGGACGGTGCGGTGTGCCGGGGACCCTGCCCCTGCTCCCACATCTCCTGGGGTTATCTGCATGAATGGCTGGGCAGGAAAGGACCGGTGTACAGGAGTCCTGGGGAGGAGAGTGTGGTGGGACCTTCTGGTGGGTGATCATCAGGGACCTGAACCCCACAGATGGTGCTAAGAGGGGTGAGGGCACGATGCCAGTTGCCAGAGGTTGCACCCTGGTTAGGAAGGGGACGGAGAGGGTTACACTCAAATGTGCAACCTCAGCCCTTGACCGGCCAGCTCCCGAGGAGCGTTGGAAAAGGAGGGAAGGGGATTGCTGGGCCAACCGAAGCCTGCAGCCGTGGTGGGCCCTGACCCGAGGTCCGGCGCAGAAGCATGCACAGACAGCTGCTCCCCACAAACGAGCTGAAGCCACGTCCCGGAGCTCCGGGGCTGGAGCACAAACCTGCCAATGCTGTCCTGCCACATTGGAGATGTCCGAGTCCCGCCTGGCTCTGCGGGCAGCGACAGCGCTGCCAAAACACAGAACTAGGAATGAATAAAGAAATCCTGTGTGATGAACTGTGGTCACATTTCCTTGCTGCCCTCCAGGGACTCCCAGAAACCCAGCGGGGCCACGATAGCTCCTCGGCGCCCTTCAGCTCCCTGCGTGGGGAGCGGTCTGCGGTATCTACAGAGAATTTGTTGGATGGTGGAAGGGGCTAATTTAAATGAGAAAAAAAGACTTTGGGTGTGTTGCCAGCATTCTCCTTGCCTATTGTACTTCCCCTTCGGTTTCTGCTTTCCACTGGACAGCTTTATGTTTCCAGGGATCATAAATTCTCATTTTTCCACTGGGCAGGAGGTGCACGCCTGGACCCCACCGCTTCCTGCGTCGCTTTTGTGTCCGTGTTGCCCAGTTACTGCGGCACAGACCCAGACTATGCCCAGCCGCATTCACACCGGCCACGTCCCTGGGAGCGTGCACCCCACCGCCGGGCACTGGGAGTTCATAGGATTCAGACAGGCACATGCTTTCCAAGATGAACAAAGGAAAGGCTGTAACCCAGCGGTTTCCAGCCGGAGGCCGCGAGGGTGCGGCTGCGCTGACCGGTGCAAACGCCACTGCCTGGCGGGGCTGTGGCGGGAAGGTGTGATGTGATGATGTGATGTGATGTGATGATGTGATGTGATGATGTGATGTGATGTGATGTGATGATGTGATGTGATGTGATGTGATGATGTGATGCAGGAGGGGCCGAGGTCCGAGGTGCTTCGTTGCGGGGAGCGGAGGCTGGACCGCAGCCTGCGGTCCAAAGGGTGTGGGAACCGACACTGCTGGTTTGTCAGCGCCGAGGCAGCACGCAGCGCTGGGCTGAGCTGCCCTTGCTGAGAGAAGAGCTCAGGAGTTTTCTGTGGCATCAGTTCCAAGCGGCAGCACTCCAAGCATCAGTAATTCAAACAGCAGTCAAGATAACGCCGTGTCCTCATGCCGTGTGGGTCAGTTTGGTTTGAAATTAGTTACATTGCTCAACTTGAAATACTTGGATTCGTCACGGCTTTAATTCCTAAAACGGCACTCACGGGGTATGGGAGGCTGCGCACCGCAGCGGGAGGGCAGGATGCCTCCCACGCATGGGAGCAGGAGTGGGGACCGGTGGGTCCTGCCGGGGTGACGCTGCCCGGAGCCGGTGTGTCGGGGGGCAGAACCGAGCAGATTTCCACCTCCTCATTGCCATGCTCCCTGTGTCCGTCCGGCAGCCGAGGTTTGGGAAGGGGCTGGGACTGCGCATTGTGGTGGGGTTGTTTATGGCCACATACAGCCTGCCGGGCCGGGGCGAGGGGAGGCTGGGGGCAGGACAGGAGGCGAAGGGCTGGCTGGAGAATTGACAGCTGCGGGAAGAGGTCTTCCATTTCCCAGCCTGTGGCATCTTCCTTTGGGCGTGCAAATCAAGCACTCACCCAGCGGGGTTAGGAGCACTGATGTACTCCTGTTTTGAGAGCCTCTGCCTTGATTTCCCTCGGCACAACTTGCGCCGCCGGCAGCCAGCACCGTTTGAGCCGTGGCAGGGCGCGTGTCCTGGCTCTGCCAGCTCGCCCAGTCTGGCCCTTCTGCCCTCTGTTAGAGAGGAAGGTGCGTTTTTTGGAAACGGAGGCTGCCTCTAAGACCTGCAAACTGTCTATTTTATGACAGTTTTCATTTGCATAATGAAGGCCCTGATACCTTCAGTAATTAATCACATTAAGAATTGCTTCCTTGAATAACTCTATTCATGCAAGTTGTTCTTAGTGCTGGAAGCTGCATATGATTTCCAATGTGCATTAGCCCATCTCTTTCATCAGCAGATGGAAGCTGGTAGCTGCATGTGTAATTTATATCTGCTTGGGTGGAATTGTCAGATGAAATATGCATTACACGGCGCCATTAACATTTCTAGTCATACAGTCGTTAGCTCTTGGGTAAGTGAATATTACATGCCAACAGTGTGGGACTGTATGAAAGGCAAGGACTTGAACACAGGGATTTAAAAGCAGAAATGGAAAGTATTCCAGGTCAGACGCATCAGATGCAGAATTAATGACGCTGCTAAATTAAATGAGATGCATTGCCCTTTTTTGACCTGCATTTTTTTATAAAATGTCCCATCTTGTCTCCGTAGTTAAGAAAGCTGCCAGGCTTGCCTGCTGAATCACCCCTTCTAAGGGCAACTCCAGATCCTTTAACATCTGGAAAGCTTTCCCCCATAGGGTAGGACAAGCAGCAGGAGAATAACAATTTAATCTTGGAAGGCAGCAGAGAAGATGAACGCTGCTGTATGGGTTTGGATTTGTCAGTAACCTTGACAAATTTGGAAAAAAAAATCACATCAATTCAACAGAAAGAAAAAAAAAAGAATCGGTGCCTAGACTGTTCGGTGACGACAGTGCCACGTCAGCCAGGATGTGCTCAGATGTATGGTGGTTTATGCATGAACATTTTTATAGGAGATAAAGTCTGCTCTCTCGGAGTGCGCTGTTTCATGTGCTTTTTGTCCTTATATAAATCACAGTTAATTAAAATACTGATTCCTGCTTGATAGGAAGCAATTAAATGACTGAAGCTGTAGCCCATCTGCTTCTTGTGTGCAGAGATGGAGAGAGCGTCCAGTGGAAGCCGGTGCGGCGTGGGCTGGCGGGGCTGGCCTCACCCCTTTTGGGGACCAGTGAGTTTTAACTGTTTTCATTCTGCCCATGGCTGGGACCGCAGCATCTCTGCTGTGGGCAGCATGCGTGGGCCGGTCGCAGGTGCTCCGGCGAGGATGCAGCTGCGGCCACGACCTGCACGGAGCGCGCGGGACTGGCAAACGCATCGGCAAAGGGCCGCATCCAGAGCAGAGCCTGAGGGTGCTGCCTGCAGATCGCAAGGGTCAAAACCGCTTCAGGCGCTGTGCGCGGGGTGTGCGTGTCGCTGGGCAGGGGAGAAGCTCCGAGCTCTGCTCCAGCCCAGCCCCGGCTGCCCCAGCACGGCTTTGCCGCCCCGGCCCGGC
>NW_009620341.1:25134-25334 GCF_000690535.1 Cariama cristata
CTCCCAATCGTTCCTTTCTGTCCAAGAGAGGAAGAAAAAGCATCTCTGCAAAATCCAGACTTGGACTTTGCTTAAAGCCTTTGAGTAAAGAGGCTTGTTTGAATGTAATTGCACCCCTGTTGCTACAAGGGGAAAATACGCTGTATTGCACTTTCTTGGAAAGCTCAGCTAGTATTTTCCCAGCCATTTGTGTATAAAGA
>NW_009620342.1:0-13598 GCF_000690535.1 Cariama cristata
AAAAAAAAAATCATTAGTTCTTGGGTTTCTAAATTATTTTTTTCATTTTCAAACATCACCTGAGAACAATATGTTTCAGAGTACTTTTCTGATGTTGTCTTTTGTCTGTGTGGCAAACATTTTGTATCTACCGCATACTCTTTTTACGAATCACGAGTTTTCGTGATGTTAAAGTTTTCACGATTTTAGCTATGAGTCTTTCAATCATTAACCTCAGAAAGTTTCAGAACACACATGTAACAAGAGGCCAGAGCTGAACTTACATGCTTCATAATTGGCGGGGCGTGGGGGTAGTTATTTATGTCCTTTAGAGTTGTTGTTCTCTGCATTTTGTATGTAAGAACAACATTCACATTGTTTCCTTCAGCCTCATTCTGATGCAGAAGTTATATCACATTGTTTTCTTCATTTAATTCATTTTGAGATATACTTTGGATACGAGTCCACATGACTTCTATTTTTGGCACTGATATCCAAAGAAACAATGCTTATTTATTGATAATATATACCATCACTGCATACATCCCTTCCCATCTTTCTTTCTAATCACTTTTTTTTTCTAAAGTTGATTCACATTTTTTTACAGGTTTGCCTATGAGTTTGGACATATCGATTGCTTTCTTGCAATTGTATTCTTATGTCTGCCATTCTTCTTGATCTAATTTAATCAGTAAGACAGTGCACTTAAGCACTCTGTTTAATATTCTGACTTTAATGCTATCATAAGCACAAGAGAAAATCTCACATAATGGATTCCTCTATCATTTCAACATCATTTTTTGGTGCGTGTGAAGGTGTACGTTTAAATATTTCCAGTTTCTGCTCTCAAGTCAATTTATGGATTTTCAACAAAATTTTCAGTATCCGCCTAGTCCATTAAGAACCCTCTTTGAGTACAGCACTAAATTACTCTTCATCTTTTCCTGTTCTCTTGCCCCATGTTCAATGATGTCTTGGGTACTGTCTGAATAAACAGCCCCCACCCCTGCAAAATCTACCAATTGGGTAGCATTCAAATTCTGAGAGAAAACTTACTCTAATTGAATTTTGATGCAGCTGTCCCTTCCCTTCTTTTCCCAGACTTTAAACTTTATGACCACTAAACACCTTAAAATTATCTCATTTGCTCTCCTATTACATGGTCAATGCATATGATTTCCACATATTATACATAATGGAAAAGTTCTTCTGCATTAATGTTGAAATGGCTATGAAGATTTCATGCTATAGTGTAATTTCCCTGAAATTAGGGCTTGATAAAGATGAAGCAGAATAATGAGCTTATTTTTTTTAATTAGGAATTCAGAATTCTTGGTGGTGTCAGCAATATTTTTTTAAATTATGAAAACTATAATATTTCAAAGAGTTTTCAAACTTAACATTTTCTGTTTCACGATTTTGATGCCAATTTGGTAATGGTTTTGCTGCTTACATCCCACTGACAACTTCCAATCCACATATTAGTTAAGTTTCATTAAAGATTTTTAACAGCTTTCTTTGGTCCTGTCATTTCAGAAGGCGATCAGAACAAAAAGTGCCAAACAATACAAGAAAGGTTTTGCATGCCAGATTCCCAGTGATTAAATGCATATCAATTTAATCTCCTTCCTTCAACATACTAATTTCAATTTTATTGTTTTCTAGTCATTACTACTTAGTGTTTGATACATTCTGATGCTGCAAAGTCTTGTCCACACGCCTTGAAGAAAGGCCTATTTATGTGCTTGAAGCCTTCACATTGTGTGAGTCGCTGAGTCAGAGGCCTAGTTTATAAACTTCATAAGGAATGAGACACCATACATCTTGAAATTTTTTTTCTGGGTTGCTTTAAGCAGCTTTTCACAGATGCTTTTTTAAATAAACCCCAAATGCAAATTTGTAAAATGCTCAGATTCTTTCATTGTAAGGTTTTGTATCCAAAAAATTCAACAGTATAGTCTTAACCCAGTAGTCCCAGTATGAACTGAAATATGCTTAGCTCCCAAGGAGGGCTTTGAATATGTGACCAAAAGTAAGCTCTTATGAGGGACCCAGTACTTGTTAATTACTGTGCCACAGACTCAATCCAATTCAGTTTGTACCAGTGACAGGGACAGCAACAATCACTCATCCTGCTGTGGTTTTTTCTCATTGTATTTTTTCCATAGCAATTTAGACAGATTCTATTCTATCTAGCTGATGCAGGACCATCAACTACACATTGCAGTCACCACCTTTTTGTCACTGCAAATGCCACTGTGACTTCACAGGATGGCAGCTCAGAAAGTTCTTTCTAGTTGAAAATTGCCATCTTCCCCCACCAAGACAGGCACACTCCACCCCCAAAAAAACTATTTTCAGCTGGATCACTTTCCCAAGCCGGCTCACCGTGCAGTCACACAAGCAGTGGTACTAACACATGCTGCAAGCTGGAGATGGTCACGGCCATGGGAAGCCCTCAGCTAAACAGTCTTCAGTTCTGTGGGACCGTGTTGTCAAACACATTTTTGCTGCATCCATGAGGAACTAAAGCCCGCAGTTCCCCTTTGGGACTTTCATTGCTTCTATCTACCAAGCTCCCTCCCAACTCTAAACCCTTGTTTCCAGTTCTAAGACTTTACACTGCTTTGGAAAATTGTTTCTTCAGTGCTCTATCTGGCATAGAGGTTAACTCGTTCAACCTTGCAGCATGGAGAGCAGAGAAACTGAAGCATGTATAAATGCTGTAGGTAAAGCATTTCAATAGTCTTCAAATCATTCAAAACTTTCATGCATATGATGACTATCCAAGATCTTACTTTTAATAGTTCATGATAATTGTAATAGAGCTCACGAGCCTCAGCTGAAATGAAAGAACGCCAGAGCACCAGGTGACAGGAGGATATTTTGAAACCAATACCTTGTTCAGATCTTTCTAAATGGTTGTCAATTTCTTTCCAAAATTTGCCTTGGAAAAAAAAAAAATCTTGATTTTTAGCCCATGGTTACTCCATATAAAGCCACAATACTTAACCTAATAAACTACCTTATTACTAATTAGTGTTCTCCAGTGTTATTGATTTATTCTTTGTTTAAAACTATATTTGGAAGAGCCAATTAAAAAAAGCCAATATGGGCTTTGTTGAGCAGAAATGGATTTCCCAAGTTACTCTGTCACAGACACCTATGTCACAAAATTGCCTTCATAAAACTATTGATCCCTGCCTTTGAAAGCTCTTATTATTTGACTTTTGTTTCCTCTATTTCTAGTGAGAGACAGTTTTTATTTGCAAGAGAGATTAAGCAAGACATTAAGGGTCTTCTAATTCAGTTACTTTCATTTATGACCAGATTCTAACTATCCATCTTTTTGAAATATCTTTAGTTCTTTCCCTTTCTTAGTGAGTTACCCTGTTTGTATTTATAGACAACAACCATCCAATCCTTCTTGCTATGTCAATCATGCCATCATTCACGTATACAAAACACCTTTCTCTCCTTCAATGTTTTTGCTAGCAACTTTCACTTTGCTAGTGTATTGAGACTCTGTATACATTTCACCTACTACAAGATACATCTTGATGGGGTGGGAGGGAGAAATCAACTGCAAGACCTTAATCTGGGTGCTTAGACACCTCTATTGATATAAGCAAATTGCTTACCCAACTGAAACGTGACATCTCACAAGGACAGAGCAGGTGACAGACAAGGAGGGAGATTTTGTGATGGAAGATGGTGAGCAGACTATAAGGACTGCAGATTCCTGGAACCAGCCTACTCCTCTGCAAGAGGATGAAACATTACCTTTGGTCAATGCAAATGGCAGGCAGCTCCTCTGAAGGCCATCCTCCATGAAGTCCCCTGTCACCAGCCAAGGGAGGCAGCCATAGAAAGCAGTGACCCTGAAAGTCACTAAAGCAACTCAAAAAACCAAAACCACACAGTTATTTCTTTCTCATAATCATAGCTCTTAATCCAATAGCTGCTGTTGGTTACAGCGGAGGTTCACAGGTGTCGAATAGCTTTGAAAAGCTACTTGCCTATAAAACATTCCAAAGAAGTTTGGTTTTCTTGTTGGTGATGAGAAGCCTTAGTGAGTACACCTGTGCCGACTTTAGCAGGTTTGGTTTCATAGAATTATGCCAGATTTCACAGAAATTCCAGTGGTAAAACATTTCATTACTTAGAGTCTACATAGAATTTAAAAAAAAAAAAGACACACACGGTTTTTCTTACTCAGAGAAGTAGAACATGCTATGCATTTGTATTCAGAACAAAGAAACTTAACTTTAATAGCTCCAGCCGGAAACAGGTCATGATTAGTATTTTGTTTTCTCATAAGCCTTATTTTTTCAGTGGAATTCCTTACCGCAAACATCCTCTTCATCTTCTAGAAAGAAATTTTGATCATTTCCAAAATTATGACAATAGAATATTTCTTATTTTTTGTGATCATAAAAGAACAATAAACAAGCTTTGATGCATTTCAGCTCTCCAGAGGTACAAGTGCATTACTGAGAATAAATATTGTCCTGTTACTACAATATGAATAATTCATCATGACTAAGATCTCTTCATTTTCCACTATGCCACTTCCGAAATGCAGTCTTGGGAACATAATTTATAGAAAGTGTACATTTCTCACATACTTTATCTTACTGTCTGTAATGTCACTCTCTAAACACTGAAAATGGTGTGCCCATTAAATATAATTATAAGGTATCCATTTTAATAAGTATGCTCAGAACCTGTGTGTTTATCAGTACGTTATTTGCCATTATCAGCTGGAGTAGTGTGCTATTTATATACAGGACCAGTATGTTTCGTACTCTTTCTTTACTAGCAGTGTCCATGACAAGCACAAAATCATATATAATGTGGCAAGTAAAATAATAAACATTAATTTACTCAGCATCCAATATGCATGCTACCTAAAAGAGAAATGGATGTCACTTAATGTAATGATAGGCTTTTTTTAATATTCCAGCAATGGAAAATACAGTCAGTTTCTACCTGTGCCATTATTTCAAATTCTAAACATATTTTCAGAAAAGTAATTTCTTCTTTTTACTTAGTAAGCTGTTTATCACTGATTCAGAGAGTGAACAAATCGAATCTAGAATGTTTTCTATTGAATGAGATATGTATTGTTATTCTTCACTTCAAAGATCAAAGTCTTTTGTCTCCTACATCACAGTCTGTGTTTGATCAGAGGCCTATTATTAAAATGCATTTTTGTTTTATGGGAACAGTCACAGCTATCTTACTATAAAAACAATTGCTCTGAAACAAAGGTGCTTTTTCTTTTTTTTTTTAATTTAACAATTAAAATTGCTGAATTAAGAAAATTAGCGTTTTGCATGAAGAGATAAAGAAAATGTTGATGATTATTTAAAAATCAATCTTCAACCCAATATTGTGTCCATTTTTATGGGGGAACTTATTAGTTGTTCAAGCTGCATATCCTTGTTTCAGATTCAATGACTTACTGAATAAAACACAGTTAATGATAATTGCTCAATAGCTTTCTACATTTTTAGGCTGTAAGTATTTTAGCTCATCCTAAAATATTGGGTAAATATGGAGAAAAATTTACTTCAGACTTCAATACAGGAAAATGAACCATATGTCTGTACTCATGAGAAAATAATGTAATTTGCTTCAGATATTGACACACTAGGAAACTGATACTTCTTAACAAGTGCATATAATAGGAATAAATGAGAAATACAGGTGATTGTTGGGAGAAACAGTAGGTTAGTGAATTATCTGCATAGTTTGGGAGTGCTACCATATGTTCAAATTTGCCTTTCGTCCTTAGCAGAATGCACTGATCTCAAAGCTGTCCCAAGCAAATGAATACGCAAGGAAAGAAAAGAGTGTGGCATTTGAAAGTCAAAGCAGTTTAGTCAGTGTAGCTTGTGAACTCAAAGGAAAAAAAAAATCAGAATGGAAAAGGAGAAAGGAATTTTACTTTCTGTGTTGAAAAAGTAGCAGAAAAAAATAAACGGAGATGTTTTAAGATGACACAGTAGCTACTGATCAAAGTACTAACGGGGACATGAAAAGAAAGAATGGCATTTAAATTTGAATGAAAATCAAAATGAAATCTGAGAATAGCAATGAAAAGGAAAATACTTGAAGTAGGAAAAGACAGTGCTTAAAGGTTACAACAAATCTGAAAAAAAGATGAGAAATAAAAAAGTAGTTGATGGTCTAATAACTAGGGAAAATTCAAAAAGCAAAAGTCTTCAAAATCTTTCTTTCTACAGTCTTTAGGCGGGAGTTTTAAAGCAGCAAGGTAGCAATTAGTACTTTTTTCTCTGTTTCATAGGACAGGTGTTTAATTCTGCAAGTGTTTTAAAATCACAGCCCAAAGAATTTTCAGCATATGAAAAATGAGGACTGGAGTAACAGACAAAGAGCTCAGAAATGAAAAAAAATAACAATACTGAAGATGAAATGACTAAAAAAAAAAGTTAGTAAATGTACTTAAAGCTACCCATAGCTGAGTAGACCCGTTCTTTCGTATACGACAGTCTTTCACTTCAGGAACTCAACCTGTACCAAGATACAGAAAATCTAGTTTGCACTATCAAAGGATTTCTTCTTGCATTTTGAGCTGCATTTTGAAGAATTATCTAATAAAAAAAACCTTATTTCTATACAGCACCTCCAAATTCACATATGCTCTCTGTGCACGAGTGTTTTTTCAATAAAAAGGAACAGTGTGTAGGTCATCATGCTAGATATGCTCATCATGTCTAATTTTTCAGGGATATTACTATTGTTCGATGTTAAATCTGGGTATGATATTTTATTTGTAACTGGAGAGATTTTTAGTATTTATCACCTCTTTGCTTTTAACAACTATTTTTCCATGCATCATAGGATGGGGCTATTGTTTGCAGCTGTGTATTTGACAAAAAAATCTGCACTTTTTGTTTTTCTGCACACACAGCAATATTTATGATTTGCTCATCTGAGCTGATCAAGTCTCATCTGTACCATCAGAAAAGCAAAACAACAATAATCAATTATCAAATCCCATTAAAGGTGAAAATTAGGATTAACCTCAGGTTACAGCAGCCTCTCTGACTCTCATATCATTAATCATGTTTTACAAACAATTGTCAATTCTGTGGTCCAGTATGGATGTGGAAATCTCACAAAACAGCATGCTCAGCAATTCCTTTCCTTCTGTTATAAATATAGGGACATGTTCATATTCCATATTTAATCGATTTCAATTTACAAATCTGGAAAATCCTGGGATAAAGTACTAATTTGAGTTAACGAACCAATAAACTGTTCGTCTCTCCACAATTAAAAAGTGTGGGTTGTATAATGCTCTTTCTGTAAATGGGGATTTTTTTTTTAACTGAATATCCTCAAAGGGAGTATAAGTGTACTGTTCCTTTGTCTTTTCACCACTCTCAGCTGTTTGGAAAGTTGATCTAACCATGTGTGAGCTCAGATGGCCTCTTCCCAATCTTCTCATGCCTAAATCATAAAGAAGCTATGATATAGAATTGTAATGTTAGCAATATGCTAATACCATGGTGAAAGACCTATTATACATAGAAGCAAAGGTGTCACTAAGAGCAGGCAAACATAGAAGTAGTGAAGGGAAGGAAAGAAATGCCTAAAAATACTATTTTTCATTGCTTTTGTCAATTTATCAGGAATAATCCAAGGGCAGAATTTTCTTTGTTCTTAGAGGAATTACAATTCAATGAGAATGTAAAATTTTCCTCTTTTCCCTCTGACATTTTTTTCCATGATACATATCTCTTTGAGGTCCTCAGGCTCTAGGTCAGCAGACCTACTCTGGCTATGGAAGGGAGACAGCCTTCAACAACGCGCATAAAGGAAAATGGAATGCAGATGAGAGTCCCTCAAAAAATTAATACAGGATTTTTACTTCCAAGTTAAAAAGATTCTTTGATTTTGGTGGACATCTTGATGCAACCATTCCTACCCAGCTGGATGCCATTAAGAATCTCAACCAGATTGCCACAGGGCATCCTGACAATGGTATTTAAAAAGGCATTAAGACAAACCTTTAGCGCAACTGAGAGTTTATGGAATTAAATTAAGGAAAAAGGCTCACTTCCAAATTAAAATAGCAGAAAAAGAGCTTATTTTAAAATTGTTCCCAAAAAGTTTATATAAGGTCATTTGACTATTCTGTTCTGTTTTTTTATTTTTTTTACAATTATTGGGCAGTTGGTGGGGAGAGGGAGTGGGGTAAAGGGAAGAGAAAAAAACAATAGTAACATGATCCTGTAAAATGAATGTGTTGTTTGTAAGATAGGAATAACATTACAATTCAAAGAACACATACTCAAAGTGTGCTGTCTCATTTTTAAAAGACTGACATACTAAACAATAAAAAGTATATTGCAAATTTATAATTAATATTTAAATTACAAAAACACCCAGAAAGCTATCATTAATTACCAAGAATTTGTTTCGATGAAAGAAGATTATTCAATTATTCTTTTCATTAAACCACTGCAGAAGCCATGATCATATACTGTTTTTATAGCTTCCTCATAGGCAAGCTGTATTACATAGTTATTGGATACAAGACAAGTCAATAACAAATGGAAAGATGTGGTGGAATCACAAAGTTGAATTTTATGAACATACGATGTGAATTTCTAGTACTAGTAATGTGAGGCACAGGGACACCGACTTTTAGTTCGGCCCACAACTCTTCTCTTTCTATGCTTTCCCAAATTTATTTTCCAGATCAAGCTTGACTACATTTTCTCCTACAATGTTTTTGGATAACTTAGATAAAAGCACACACTAGAGGCTCATCTCTAAAACACAAACAAAATGACGTGTAAAATAAGCAAAGAAGATCTACCTCATACCTAGCATTCAGATTTGTAAAGCTGGCATAGTTGCATTTCTTTATTATCAGGAGTCTCCCTCGTATCACATTCTAATCACAGTAAGAGAGAAATCTCTTTGGAGCTCCTTCCGCCTCCCCCTTCTTCAACTTATATTTCATACTATTTAATAATATTTATCACAGAGGCTTCTACGGATTAACAGATAGTCTACAACTTCTGTTTTTAATAAACAAACGAAGTCACAGGAAGGAAGTAGCTAGTCAGGCTTTTGACTTCATTAACACACACTGCATGTGCAGCAATAAAAGTGTGAGATGTAATATTTACTATAAGAATGATACATCAGGGAAAATAATGATGTTCAGTTTATGCTCTAGAACTTTGAACAGAATCTGCTAAGTACTAAGGGAAGTTAAATAGGCCAATAAATTGAAAATAAAGAAAACATGAAAAACATAAAAGGTAAAATACCAACATTAAATCCTCCAAACTTACTTGGAAATTATAAAGTATATGTAAAAAAGAATATCCATTATTATTTGTCCATAATTTGTGATGATGACTCATAACAGTCAATAACGTGAAACTGAACTGGCACTATTTGAAAATTTTGTTGACAATGTCATTGAAATATATTTCAATTAAACATAACAGGTTGAATCTCATTCACAATATGAAAACTCTTTGCTTTTGTGTGAAAGCAAGTATGTCTAGGTCTACTAATTTCAGAAGCTGCATCACTGGGTTTTAATTTTATCCAACTCTAAGTACAGAAAAAAAAAATCTTTTCTTTGTATCTGAATCTAAAGTATGGAAAACTCTTGGATGAGCTTAAACTGTATATATATATATAACACCAGTGTATGTCATGTCACAGACATGAACCTTAGTTCTGTAAGATAGTTTTAGCTTAAAAAAGGATGTGGAAAAATATGAAGTGTCAAGTATCTATTTTATGCTTTTCAAACAGATTTTTGAATATTCTGTTGCAATACTTTCGAAGTGAAACTTTGCTCTTTATCTCAAAGCACCCTTCTTTCGGACTGTGACTTAAATTAGAATAACAACACAACATGCAAACCAAATTATTTTTAAATTATTGGTCAAATACAATCACTTCAGCATATCCTCCTTTTGCTTCTTTTCAGTTGAAGCACCATCCCCTTCTCCTACAAACAAGCCTTCATACCTCTTGTCAAAATTATTTCCTAACTTTTATTTTTACTATAACCTCTGGCTTAGACAATTCCTCATCTACTCATTTCTCCAACATGTTGAACTGCCAAACAAAAGCTTGAGGTTACAAATAAAGAAATAAAGAGAAGATAAGCTCTAAGTGCCATTTTCATTTGTAATGACTTGTAGGGGTTTTTTTTAATACTGTGCCTTACAGCATTCTAATAAATGCTTAACTCTAATACCTTTTATGCTGTTTCCATTTAAAAAAAAAAAAGAATTTTCATTAATAAAAAATTATAATAGTATTTGTCTCTATATTAAAATTTTAAAAAATCCAGTCTATCCCATTTAAACCTATGATTTATGAAAATAAGGTTTCATACTTGCTGGCTGTTTCCATATATTCATTTAAGAGTTTATCTTTTATTATTTGAGCACCTCGCTCTGGGTGCTCAAAGGCTATGCATAGCTTTCACAGATGGAGACAAGAAGCA
This sequence comes from Cariama cristata, assembly GCF_000690535.1. Lineage (NCBI taxonomy): Eukaryota > Metazoa > Chordata > Aves > Cariamiformes > Cariamidae > Cariama > Cariama cristata. Next base: position 10,499 of record NW_009620342.1, read on the forward strand.
GCGAAGCATAGAGAGAAAGCAGTAGAGATTCTCACATGACTAACTCTGCTCTGCTTCTCATTTCATGTGAAACATCCCATGATAAGCAAGAGCTGTAGGACGTGCACATCCATATTCCACTTTCGACAACATCAGTATTTTAATCAGTCAACAGAATATTCAAATACATTCAAGAAACTAGATCCCTAGTGACCTGTGGTAAGGTGTCAGCATGCCTGCTGTTTATTGGCATAAGAGACTCAGCTGAGTAAATACAATCTGGTGTTTTCAGTGAAGAAAAAAAGAAACAGGGGGACAGAGAAATATATTTGGCACTTGGCAAATATATTTGATGTAAACCAGGGGTGCTTTTCTCATATGTTTAAGTAGTATAAAATCAGATATTGATACTAATGATAGTAGAGATATGGGACTAAGGAATAGCTAACTTGATTCAAATTGCAAGATTTTATGCCTTTGGATGTCTAGCTATAAAGACAGTCGAACACATGAAATTCCTTTTGCTTTTATTTTGACCAAAACAAGTTCCCCAATACGCTATTCTTTACACACAAAATATTAAGTAAGATAGTGAAGCACCTGCAACAAATGCAGGATGAGACTCCTAGTTTCAGTTCTTTCAGGGGCCACAACTAATTCTGAATCTACTTGTTTTCTGAGTCCAAAGCAGGGCTCATTTCATAACAAAGAGCATTCAGCAAAATACGGTTACTGCCGCAAAAAGCCCATCATCTAATTTATCAAAAGATACAGCAAATGAGAAGGAAAACAGTAAGAGCAACAACATAAATGAAGATGAGAAGTAATGATAAGCACAGGTTAAAGTTAGAATCACTGACAATATTACAAATTACATACCAGAAGGCAATAATTTGCGATGTACTGGATATGCTTCAGTTATAAATAGGAAAATGATGAATGTCAAGCACTGTTTTTCATCTGTGTAACTTCATTGTACATCTCTCTCTTCTTATAGCCATAGCTTGAGCATTGAAGCAGCAACCTCATCTTCTACCAAAATGACTTTACACAGTCTAGTAAAAGAACTAATTTTCAGGGATAGTGAAGTAATAATGCAAGCCTTCCTACATTTTTACAATCAAATATGACAAAGTCCACTGTCTTCGGTGGAAATTTCCTTTATCATCCTTTGCTGGCCTCCTGGAAAGAAGACTTTATATAGGAAAAGACACATTCTATTTCATTTGAAAGAATCAGTCATTTCTGATCTCTGGTGCTCAGTCCTTCTTGCTATCTGCATCCTCAGATCATTGTCAATGCAAAGGGAATTTCCTGAATTCAGATCACTTTGCATTTCTTGTATCACTCACCTATATTATTGTCTCACCACTTTCCAGCGTAGCCGAAGGATACAGCTACACCGGGAATGACAAACAGCAGAAGAGTTAAAGGTGACACCTAGAGAAATTAGTCTGTACCTTCAAGGAGTTTACCAAAGGGAGTCCACCATTTTCTGCAGATAGATTGCAGGATATAAAAATCTTATAGCTGGCTGCACATACATATAGGTATTTGTAGTTTATTCATTACCTTATTTAGATTGGCAGTGGGAAAGGGATGCAGGAAGGACTAGAACTGAACTTTTCCATATCCTCATGTACCATTAAGTCTAGTACTGTAAAGCAAAATAACTAACTCCCTTTACAGCTACAACATTAAGCTACTCTATCCAGAGAAAGAACCTAATCTCATATTCTCATTTATGTTCTAGATTCAAAGCCACAGTTCCTCCCAATTTCTGGTCATGACGAGATCCTTACTATTCTCTGAAAATCAATAATTGGTTAATTAGACTGAAACCAGAAGAGCACTGCTTTTGTAGTTTCTTCAGAAAAGGTAGTAGAGGACAAGTACCAATGACAATGATCATCTGTTTTCAAAGAAGGATGTCTTCCTGGGTGCAAGCCAAGCCCAAATTCCAGCTGACTTTCAGCTAGGGTTCTTTAGATGAAAAATGTCTCAGGGAATGAAGGGTTATAGAAAAATTAGTAGGAAAACACCTAAGCTGACCAGATCCACCAACTAACCCAGAAAAACTCAGAGGCTCTAAGAATCTTGAAATATTTTTATGGTGACTTCCTAGTGTGTGATGAAATGGAGTACTTACATTAATACAGTATGAATGTAATGTCCATACCTTATGTCAGGTATAGACAGTGATTGAGTTCAGAATTATGACCACAATGGGTAATTCTTCATAATTCATTCATGAATTATGGTCCTTAATACTACCACTTTTTCAGAGGCTTCAATCATGAATGTACTTCTCAGTTTTGTTGATTTAATGACAAAAAATACACTGACTTAATTACAGAAAATAATTATAACCATACGTTAGAAAAATAGTTTTTGTACATCATACGTATCCTATGTAGACCAAAGGGAAATGAGATGAACAGTATATTACAGCATTATGTAGTCAAGAGCAGTTTAAACTAGTTCCACAACTAAACCAGGCACTAAATTATCATACTGTAGTCTGAATTAGTGCCTTTAGTGCAGTTAAAACAAATACCAATTTACCTTTTCTGGTGTATTTTCTTGTTTTATCTTCTTAATATGCAGTATGCACATGTAAAGTTTTCTGGAAAAAAAAGGTAAATCTAAAGTCTACTATTGCACTTTCAGTTGAGCATCTTCAGAAGACTTAGGTGTTCTCTGCCTGTAAATGAGTCCAGTTCAACATGGCACAGAGAAAAATCTTTCTCCTAGCTGATAAGAGAAATGTTTCTTTTACTAAATGGTGACTAAACAACATCTACCTGCTTGTCCATTAAGTCTTTTTCAGGATGGTGACAGGTGTTCCAGAGTTCTTTTTATTCTGATTTCCATATAAAGTTTTTAGGAGTCAGGATTTAGGAATAAACTTATTGTAGCAAAGATGATCCTTCCTATTCAGCCTGTGATAAAGAGGCGGTGAAATTACCCGCTATGTAACTTTCCCCTTAGGAAACATTTATTTCCTAAGGTTGTTTTCAAGTGTCTTTATTATTAACCATTCAGACTCCCAAATACCACTTTCCCCTCCATTTCTTCAACATCCTCCCTCCACACACAAACACACACCCCCCCCCCCCCC